>NW_025944007.1:84826-93446 GCF_000764305.2 Hyalella azteca | reverse complement strand
AGCCAATCATTGACGGCCTTTCAAGCAAAATCCACCAATCATAGACAAGAAAATAGAACGTAAGTACTTACGTTCACTTAGCGAATTTTGAAAGTTTTGGCGCAGAGAGGCGCGGGTTCGATTCCAGCTCTGTGCGCCAGTTTCTGGTCAGAATCGGCAAGGAGGCCGGGCGGTTAAGCACAGCAGAATTGTAGCAGTGCGTTGCTAGTTCGAGACCGCAATAATTTGTGAATGTTCTGCGATATTGAGAATCGGCGGCATGCCTACGGCCTAATAAACGCTGAAACCGCTATTATTAATATTATTATTACTCAGTGATAACTCACTAATTCAGTGATGACAATGTAATGATAACAATACTGTCATTCGCGATATCATTATTGTTATAACTCATTGATAACACACTTATAACTCAGTGATAACTCAATAACTCAGTGATGACAATGTAATGATAACAATACTGTCATTCGCGTTATCATTATTGTTATAACTCATTGATAACACACTTATAATTCAGTGATAACTCATTAATTTAATGATGACAATGTAATGATAACAATACTGTCATTCGCGTTATCATTATTATTATAACTCAATGATAACACACTTATAACTCAGTGATAACTCAATAACTCAGTGATGACAATGTAATGATAGCAATACTGTCATTCGCGTTATCATTATTATTATAACTCATTGATAACACACTTATAACTCAGTGATAACTCACTAATTTAATGATGACAATGTAATGATAACAATACTGTCAATGCGTGCAGGATTACGCGAAGATGTACCACGAGCAGCGCGTACAGCAGGCCGCCCGCACGCCAGTACTCGCCAACTATGCCGGACTGAAGCAGTGAGAGGCTGCGATGTCGCGGTGCAAAGAAGGATGGGGGGGAATGATAACGTTTTCTATGAAGATATGAATTTTTGTGGACTATTCTTGCTTTTAAAGGGGGAACTATAACGTTTTCTATGAAGATAGGATTTTTTGTGGACTATTCTTGCTTTTAAAAGGGGAAACGATAACGTTTTCTATGAAGATAGGATTTTTTGTGGACTATTCTTGCTTTTAAAGGGGGAACTATAACGTTTTCTATGAAGATAGGATTTTTTTGTGGACTATTCTTGCTTTTAAAAGGGGAAAGATAACGTTTTCTATGAAGATATGAATTTTTGTGGACTATTCTTGCTTTTAAAGGGGGAACTATAACGTTTTCTATGAAGATAGGATTTTTTGTGGACTATTCTTGCTTTTAAAAGGGGAAACGATAACGTTTTCTATGAAGATAGGATTTTTTGTGGACTATTCTTGCTTTTAAAGGGGGAACTATAACGTTTTCTATGAAGATAGGATTTTTTTGTGGACTATTCTTGCTTTTAAAAGGGGAACGATAACGTTTTCTATGAAGATATGAATTTTTGTGGACTATTCTTGCTTTTAAAGGGGGAACTATAACGTTTTCTATGAAGATAGGATTTTTTTTGGACTATTCTTGCTTTTAAAAGGGGAAACGATAACGTTTTCTATGAAGATAGGATTTTTTGTGGACTATTCTTGCTTTTAAAGGGGGAACTATAACGTTTTCTATGAAGATAGGATTTTTTTGTGGACTATTCTTGCTTTTAAAAGGGGAACGATAACGTTTTCNTTAGTTGGTTGCGGCCCCGGCCATCAGCACCGGCCCGGCAGGTTAGTTGGTTGCGGCCCCGGCCATCAGCACCGGTCCCGGCAGGTTAGTTGGTTGCGGCCCCGGCCATCCGCACCGGCCCGGCAGGTTAGTTGGTTGCGGCCCCGGCCATCAGCACCGGCCCGGCAGGTTAGTTGGTTGCGGCCCCGGCCATCCGCACCGGCCCGGCAGGTTAGTTGGTTGCGGCCCCGGCCATCAGCACCGGCCCGGCAGGTTAGTTGGTTGCGGTCCCGGCCATCCGCACCGGCCCCGCAGGTCAGTTGGTTGCTTCTCTATTATGAAATAATAGAGAAATTAATATGATAAAAATAACTAATAAAAAAATGAAATAATATGATAAAAATAACTATACAAATATTATTAATCAAGTTTTATTAAGTATTATATATAGAGTCAAGTTATATTATTTTTCCTATTCAAAAATATGTTTCTTTAAAATCAAAAAAGGTTATTAAGTAGCATATAGCGAGTTTAGCGATATTATTTTCTTATTCAAAATTACGTTTCTTTAAAATCAAAAGAGGAGCTTTTTCTTTACACATTTGTTGCATTACATCCCACACCCTAATTCTTTAAATGTCATAAAAAATAAATGAGATTTTAGCCGGTGTGCTAAAAATGTTAAGACTTTTTTTTTTGAGCCATTTTCTCCAACTATATTTATAAATTTGTAAACTTTTTCTTTATTCTTGGTGTTTTGACAGCTAATACTTGTTACAATTATTAATATGTCTAATTAAAATGTAATATACATATTTTTAATATATTGTTGTTAATTACATTACTTTATTAAATATCAATAAATATCATCATTATATTAAAATTAGGGATATTATAAAATGTGAATGAATAATAATAATAAATAAATATTTCTCCCCAACAAATATTATCAATATATAGAAATTAATAATATTTTAAAATGTGACTGAATTATATTAATAAATAAATATTCTTCCCCAGGCTGCCCCAAGCTGCTGGTCCCCCCTGGGCTGCACCACCAGCAGGCCCTCCCCCCCACCAAGCCCCAGGACCTTCCCCTCGACTACACCAAAGAGGAGGAGCCTGTCCTCCTCAAGACCGGGGAGGGCGCTGAGCTCCAGGTTGGGGAGTAGAGACATCCCCAGGCTGGGGATTAGGGTCATCCTCCCTAGGGTGGGGATTAGGGTCATCCTTCCAAGGTTGGGGATTAGGGTCAGGTTGGGGATTAGGGTCATCTTTCCCAGGTTGGGGATTAGGGTCTTCCTCTCCAGGTTGGGGATTAGGGTCATCCTCCCCAGGTTGGGGATTAGGGTCATCCCACCCAGGTTGGGGATTAGGGTCATCCTCCCCAGGTTGGGGATTAGGGTCATCTTCCTCAGGCTGGGGATTAGGGTCCTCCTCCCAGGTTTGGGATTAGGGTCATCCTCCCCAGGTTGGGGATAAGGGACATCCCCACCAGGTTGGGGATAAGGGTAATCACCGAGCTTGGGGAATAGGGTAATCCCCCCATGTTGGGGATTAGGGTCATCCTCCCCAGGTTGGGGATTAGGGTCATGTTGTTATTTGGGGAATGAGGTCATCTTCCCAAGGTTGGGGATTAGGGTCCTCCCCAGGTTGGGGATTAGGGTCCTCCCCAGGTTGGGGATTAGGGTCATGTCGTTGTTTGGGGAATGAGGTCATTTTCNGACCGTGAAAGTATATTCAATATTTTTCATCGTTCATTCTGAATATATTCGTTTTGTACATCAATTATTCTGTATATCAATCATTTGTTTGTTTCCCCTTAAAAGGTCCGGAAGTAAACTATTATTTATGTTCAAACAGGGCATCATTCATTTTATTACCATTTATGCGTGTATCATTCATTCTGAATATTCATTCAGTACTCGTACTTCACTTGTATGTTTCCTCCACACAAGGTGCGGAAATACAGCGTCATCGACGACCTACACAGAGGGCGCTTCTCGTGTGTGGGGCGCCGAATCTGTGTATCATACAATCTGTACATTCTTCATTCTGTATTTCCCTCATTTGTATGTTTCTTCCAAACAAGGTGCGGAAATACAGCGTCATCGACGACCTACACATCATACAATCTGTATATTCTTCATTCTGTATTCTGTTGTCGGGGGTTGACATACTGACTTTCCTGGGCAACCGTAACGAGTACTCAGAGCAGCTTGTGGCAGTACTCATCACCCAAGTGAGTCATGGTGCGGTAGTGAACTTTGTGCAATGGTTGTGGCATGTGGTATTATAGTGGCGTCTGACCATACTTCATTCATTTGTTTCAATTATCCGTTGATATCATTGGTATCACATAACTTAATAATGGTTATTTTTATTATCATTTCATTATTACTATTATTATCACATCCCATCACCAATAACAATAACGTACATTGCAGAACTTTAAGACAACATATTCCATAAGTGTACTCATAGATAACTCGAACATTAGTGTAGTTTGGCATAAGTTCTTTAACACGTTGACTACCGATTGCTTCATCTTGTACATTATTTCATATTTGTACTTTTTTTAAGCAGGGTTGCCAGACGGTCATTTTTTCCGGACAAATTTCTGCTAACCTTTCCATTTTTTCCGCTAACTATTCAGTATTTGGAAATCACAAACCACAGACTATTGGGAAATCATTAACCATTGAGTCAAAAGAAATCAATAACCATTGACTATTAGGAAATCACTAGCTATTTAGGAAACCACCAACTATTTTCCACCCCTGCAGGTGCTGGATGGGTTGTCGTACCTGCAATGGCGCGGCATCTGCCACCTGGACCTGCAGCCTGACAACCTGGTGCTGGCGTCCGCTCGCTTCCCGTCGGTCAAACTCGTGGATTTCGGCAGCGCGCACAAAGTTTGTGCGTCTGGCACCAGCGTGCCCGTCAACGGCCTCACGGACTACATCGGTGGGTGTAGGCGATTGTAAATATTTTATGTATATATATATATATGATATTATTGTTATCATCGCAGATAAGAGCAAATTCTGTTTATCTAATGACCCTCAAAAAGCCTTGATGGGTCTCTGTTATCTCAAAGACCCTTAATTTTTTTTGAAAACTACAATAAGCCAAATTAAGACATATGCTTTTCGCATTTTACTATTTTTTCTGTTTCCTTTTCTCTTCAATGAATATTGCTTCATTGACATGACTGTTCATAATCGCTAATGGATATATTTTTCGGCTTATGAATATATTTTATTCTATTGACGTACGACAATTGGCTCCATTGCTATGACAACATGAGACTTCATTCTTGTATAAACGCTCCACTTTGAGAAATTAGTGACACTCGTGTTCATAATGTACGATAACTTGAGACTCCGAATGCATCTAATTTATCTATGTACGACCTTTTGACAATAATTTCATATATTAATGCTCGTGAGCATAATGTACGATAACTTGAGACTCTATAAATACATCTTAATTTAGTGACGTACGACAATTTAAGACTAATTGCATATATTAACGCTCGTGAGCATAATGTACGATAACTTGAGACTCTATAAATACATCTTAATTTTGTGATGTACGAAAAGTTGAGACTAATTGCATATATTAGCGCTCGTGAGCATAATGTACGATAACTTTAGACTGTAAATACGTCTTGATTTAGCGACGTACGACAAGTTGAGACTAATTGCATATATTAACGCTCATGTTTCATTTTATTTCAGCCCCAGAGGTTCTGTTCGAGAACAAAGCTTACCCCAACACCGACATCTGGTCTCTAGGGGTCATCACTTACCTGCTGTTGTCGGGGGTCACCCCCTTCAGGGGGGATACAGAGGAGGATCGTAAATCCAACATCCAGTGCGTGCGGTACATGTTCGAGTGGCTGCCGTCCACTACCACGCAGGAGGCGACGCGGTTCCTCATGCTCATCTTCAAGAGGGACCCAAGGTGAGGCATGGGGTTACTCAAGTATTATTTTTTCATGAAAAGTTGAGATTCATTAAATATAAAGAGGTACCAAAACACAGGAAATTAAGGAATAATATTGGTCATGTGGTTGCCATGCTTAGATCTAATTTTTACATGAGTTAGAAAGTAATTCGGTAATTCACCCGAAATCAGAGAATTAATTGGGCATATTGTTAATGACGCAGTTCTTCGTCACCACACGAGCAGAGAGCAAATCTTGCACTGATTAGCCCATTTGCGGGACCAAACTGGGTCAGGATGACCCACGTAAGGGTAAAAGGAACTTCCCTTATCAAAATTTTGATACGGGCCCGAAGAAATAGGTGCAGCCTAGGAGTAGAGGAGCACATAAATCTCCATGTCCGCTTCGGCTCTGGGTTTGAAGCGATATGCTCTCTGTATGAGCTCTGTATGACTTGTCCAGACAACTCTTCTCATACTCTCTGGACACACTTGTCATGTGTCCTGACTGTGAATCGATTATAAAGTCGGAAAGGAGATTCTAACCAGAAACTTATACCAATTGGGTGACCAAGCAGACCCAGAATAACTTTGCGCCGAGCGTAGCGACAATTCGACCGAACACAAGCCGAATTTCGATAGGGTAGCTATTTGACAAATTCTCATTAATTTCTTTGAGTACATGTCGAAATTTCAAAAATCCTCAAGTAGTTAGTCAAATTTAAGGAATCGATTTGTGATATACAGACCCACACCGTCTCCTAACCCTGTTAAGGAAGAACTGAGTGCCCTATAACGAAGCTTAATTAACCCAATCTACATCCCATGTTGCGGTTGATTGGTGTCTCGTTCCCCAATTTATAAGCCCATATTCCATTTCACCATCTATATCCCATAATGCAGTTGGTGCCTTTGTCCTCCACTTCAAACAACCTGTCCACACCCCCTCCCCCTCTATATAATATTTTGCAGATGCTTTGTGCCTGTGTAACCTAACCTAACCTAACCTAACCTAACCTAACCTAACCTAACCTAACCTAACCTAACCCCCCTTTTACCCTCTTATTTACTCCCCCCAGCAAGCGCCCTGCAGTGGATGAGTGTCTCGAGCATCGCTGGCTGAACGAAACCGATTTCATGGTCAGGAAGAGGGAGCGCGCCCCGGTCCCAGCCAACAGAATTAGGGTGAGTACCCCCCATTGTCGGGGGAAAATGAGGATAAATGATGGGTGGCCCTGTGGTTACAGTTCAGGGCCCATAGTTTCAAAAAAAGTTAAGAGATCGTAAGTTCATCAGCCAATCGTTGACGGCCTTTCTAGCAAAATCCACCAATCATAGACAAGAAAATAGAGCGTAAGTACTTACGTTCACTTAGCGAATTTTGAAAGTATTGGCGCTGCAGAGAGGTGCGGGTTCGATCCCAGCTCTGTGCGCCAGTTTCTGGTCAGAATCAGCAAGGAGGCCGGGCGGTTAAGCACAGCAGAATTGTAGCAGTGAGATGCGAGTTCGAGACTGCTTTTAAAGGGGGAAACGATAACGTTTTCTATAAAGATAGGATTTTTTGTGCACTATTCTTTGCTCTTGAATTTTTAGTAAACTTGTGATTTAAGCAAAAAAGTGACATAAATTCTTTATGATGAGAGGAGAATAGAGCCTGCTGTTTGGAGGGTAGTAACGGGACGATTAAGCTTTACGACCTAATAAACGCTGAAAACGCTATTATATTATTATTATATTATTATTACGTTAGATGAGAGACTTCGTGAGACGTGGTGAGGACCGTGAAAACTTGGTATAAACCATGGCAAACTGACGAGGATCTTGGTTGCGTAGCACAAACTGTAGGAAAAGACGTCGCTTATTGGGGTTTAATTGTGAGAAAACCTTGTGAATCCCTGGAAAATGGCGCGAAGCGTAAAAAATAACGTAAATAGTTGAAAAATTGTGTGAATGGTTGTAGAAGAGCGTGAATAGTTAAGAATTAGAGTGAATTGTTTGAAAATAAGAATAAATCGTGGTAATGTTGTGTCAATCTCAGAAAAGTTGGGTGAATAGTGCGAATGTGGCGAACACTGACTGATTAGAGTGGTAGCTACAAGTAGCTACAAGAGTGTGAACGTTCGGAGTAGCGAGTGGAAAACGAAGAGGAGTGTTTGAAAATAAAATGTAACGTGGAGTAATAAAATGTCGTGAAGCGTGGAAAAAGTTCCGTATCGCGTGGGAAAGTGCCATGGATTGTGGGGGAATGTCATGGGGCATTAGAAAATGCTTTGGGAATAACGGATACGCGTTTTTGAACATAGGAAGAAAGATTATGGGTACTTTACCATGAATGGTTTCGTCTTAATAAATTAGGTTCTGATAAGTTTGAAGGATTTGATGCTGACAGTTTTAGAAACTTTATGAATTATAATTTCAGAGTAAATGATTATAAAAAATTTATATTATACTTTAAGAAAATTCTATAATATTCATATTAATTTTGGGTTTTTGGTCGTTCAATTCTTGGATCAAGATAAACAATTACGTTTAAAAATTTTATGATTTGGCTTAATGGAATGACATTTAATTTAGTTTGTTTGTGCCTCTATGTTGTTCATTACTTTAAAAAGTGAATATTCAAGGTATTTAATCATGTTACACAATAACGATTATAAATGGCTTTAAACGGTATCAAATGTCAAAAGTTTATTATTTACTAATTTCATCGAATAAATTGTATAAAAAGGAATATATTGTTCATACAAATAAAATTATTATTGGTGCAAAAACGTCATTGTCGTTTGAATAAATTTGGGTAACTGTTTCTATTGAATTTTATTTTGAACCCTGGGCAGAGGGGTAGGCTAGGTTGAGTTGGTTTAGGTTAGATTTAGTTAGGTTATATTAGTTTAGACTTCTGAAGCATGTCGCATATATTAGTCTGGGCCATGTAGCATATATTAGTCTGGGCCATGTCGCATATATTAGTCTGGGCCATGTCGCATATATTAGTCTGGGCCATGTCGCATATATTAGTCTGGGCCATGTCG
>NW_025944007.1:52639-84778 GCF_000764305.2 Hyalella azteca | reverse complement strand
AGTATGACAAGTGTGTCCTGAGAGTATGACAAGTGTGTCCTGAGAGTATGACAAGTGTGTCCTGAGAGTATGACAAGTGTGTCCTGAGAGTATGACAAGTGTGTCCTGAGAGTATGACAAATTTTTTGAGGCTACTTTGCTTGCCCGGCCGAGGCTGAAATTAGCGGCTGATTTACGCGCTCCCCGAGTCTTGGGCGGTGCCTGATGCAGAGTCGCGCCCGCATCCCAATTTTTCAAGGGTTGTTGGTAACTTTTAAGTAACTCGTTAGTTGTTTGTTAGGATCTTGTGAGTAACGTGTGAGTAAGTTGTATGTTGCGTATGTGTAAGTTTTCATGAGGGGTTGTTAGTATGTTTTTTAATAAATCATGAGCAAATTATGAGGATTTTATGAGTAAAGATTTGGTAACTCTAAGAATTGTGTTGGTACCGTGTGAGTTAGCTGTAAGTAACTTATGTGTAACTTTTGAGGAAATTTTATTGAACTTGTTATTAATTTGAGAATAACTTGCGAGTAGCTTACGATTAACTTGAAGCTATTCCTGAATATATAGCTGATAATATCGTTGAGAATATAGTCGAATATAACGTTGTTATAGCGGTATAGTTTATGAATAAATAAATTGTTGAATTCATGTTTGTATCTCAACCCGTCCTGGTTGCAGGTGACCTGGAGTNGCGATTGTTCTCGGGTTACCGGCAGTCGCCGAGGGTTTTCAAAAACTTGCCCTCGTTTCACGCACTAGAATTTGTCGGGAATAAAACACTTGTACTAGCCGTTTTTCTCACTATTCGCACAATTTTGATTGAACTGCACTAACATTGAACCTTTCACTGAAATCGTTTCGGTACAAAATACGCGAGATAAGTCAAACCGGCATAGTAAGAAGTGAGAAAGTTGGGACCCGCAAACACTACGTGCGTCCCCGATCACTGCCAGAACTCAACTCCTTTACACTTTACATTCTATGCATTTCTATAAAAAGTTGATGTTTAAGATTGGGAGGGTGATCGAGTCACTCTTGGTTTGTAGTGTGTCGTGCTGGGGCGTGTATTAGGTGTGCATTAATAATTTAATCTTGTAATGTGGCTACTGTGTCGTATATTTTCCTTTATATTTCCTGTTATCATTTGGCATGAATGTTGTGAATAATGAAGTTTTAGTACAATGAATAATATTGTTCAGTATCCCAACAAAAATCAGGTAACGCTACGAAGTTGCTACACTCGGCATAGAGTTATTCTGGGTCTGCTTGGCAACATGATCGAAACCAGAATCTGGTTAGAACCTATTTCCCGACTTTATAATGTCTTAAGAGTGTGACAAAAGGTGGCTGAAGCTGACTCATGCTGAGCTTACAATATGTTTATAGGCTGCATTTCAAGCCCGAGAGAAGCGGACAAGGAGCGATGAGGATATGATTATATTTTTCTTCTTATTTTTATTCGCCTCCTCACATGTCACAACACCTAGGAACTGTATCTGTTTCACATAATATCTCTGCACTGCGCCTGCCTCACAACACCTAGGAACTGTATCAACTTCACATAATATCTCTGCACTGCGCCTGCCTCACAACACCTAGGAACTGTATCAACTTCACATAATATCTCTGCATTGCACTTGCCTCAAAAAACATTTCCAGACCTAGCCAAATCTTTTTATCCTGCCGCAGACACGTGAACACAAATCTGATGAAGAAAGCCAGGACCTCGGCAATGAAAAGAAGTCCGGAGGAGAAAACGGACCGGTGCCACTGTCCATAGACCACATGTCGGGGGCCTTCTTCATCCTCTGCATTCTCTCATCTCTGTCTTTAGTCTGTTTCTTTTTAGAGCTCTGCAGCACCAGGACTTTGAGAGATCCCAGAAGTGGAGGAGGGAAGAAGGTCTAAGGCTAATGAGTGGCAGGACTAATAATCTCGGTGACTCTTCTCGTATACTTAACAAATTTAGAGGGCAAACAGTTATCGTGATTCAGTAACTTTTGGTGAATGGGACGCTGAGGAGGTAGGAAAAATTAGCAACATAAGAACTGCAGTAACCAAGCATCGGTGTATGACGTTCCTATTACAAGGCATGGATGAAGAAAACTTGTGCAGAAAAAGTTGAAAATATTGAATCTCTGCTTATATGTATCATTACGCCCACGCTACTATTATTAGTTGATGCCTCCTTTAGTACAGCGAAGCTTCAATTATCAATTCAATGCTCTCATTATTGGAACAAACCTTAATTGAATAGGACTAAACAGACGTCATCATCAGAGAGCTAACATTGCCAAGTTGAAGCAAACCTTACTAAGTCGAAGCTAACATTGTTAGGGCGAAGTTCGCTGCTCAGGCGGGTCTCATCATTGCAGTTGCAATATTGTTGAGAAAATAGCCTTTATCCCGACTAAATCTATACGAGGATATAGCCTTTATCCCGACAAATGTATACGATAAATAGCCTTTAACCCGATTGAGATGGAAATATATGTATACGCTGATTAATGTGATTTATTCCCCGTTAATTACTGCAGCATCATCCGAAATACAACTCAAATCCAATTTAAAATTGCATATTTTACAAGTGATTCAACTTATTTTATGCCTAAGTGATATCCTAAAGTTTTTCTAATTATCTTATTTTAATTTCAGTACTTTATTACACAATAGACTTACTATTCATACTAAAAACTAGAAATTTGTGGTTCAAAATATGTAGATATATCATGTATGAACGCATTCGTTATCAGGAAACATTAATTTTGCTCCTAGCGGACGCTATATATTGAATCAAAACAACATGTGTTGCCTCTAGTGATTTATTGAATAAATTTTTAATAACATTGTGATAGATTTTATAAGAGGTAATCGCGTTAAATTATTAATTAGAATAGGAATTGATGCACACCACGAACAGAGGCAAGATATCCGTGAAAATATTTACCCTAATTAAAATTCATTAGTTGGTTTCTAGCATGAATATCTTGATAGGAAATAATCGATTGAAATTTCCATTGTAAACAAGCATTAAATTATTCGTAAAGTAAATAGCAGATTGATTCTGCTAAGCAAAATTTTGCAAGGTGGAAAGTAGATTGTTTCACGCGATTCACTTTGATATCCCGGCTTTTAGATTCATTATTGTACTGCACTTGACAATTTTAAAGCGGCTTTGAAATTTAAGCATACCTATAAATGATAATACTGGTATCCATGATACTTTACCTATAATTGTCCCCAAGGACTACAGTCGCCGGAAATATAAACAGAATACAGAATCGAACATTTGATCACCAGTTTAGGAACTCCAGTGCAGCGATAACGGAAATAATGGATAAATATCGAGTAAGTCTTTCAAAGAAACAACCATGCGCTATTTATACAGGGTCCACCATATTTATGGCAACGGATGTTTGCTATATAAAATAAATTGGTTTCTAGGAGACTTTTCTTATATAATGAAGCCTAATATCATCTATTAATTCATCTATTTCATATTACAGAAGTCTAAGGTGTCTAAATTACTATTACTTATGGCAGTAGATAGTAATGCAATTGTAACCCCTCATGAGAAGGGCGAGAGTAATTCAGTCATTGCAAATAAGCTCCAAATTCGTGGTGAAACTGTGTAGAAGGTGGCAAAAAAAAAATCAAGGAAACTGGTGGAACATGCAATCGACCTGGTCAATGAAGAAAACGAAGTGTCCGAACAAAATAATTGGTCAAAAACACGAGGGAGAAGTTGTGGAGAAACTCTCGTCGTTCAGCTTCAAAATTGGCTGCAGAAGCAGGAGCCAGTCAGACATCAATGCGTAGAGTCCTCAAAGATGACCTCAAAACCTTCCTTTACAAGATGCAAACAAGGCATGAACTAGCAGACCGTCATGAACGAATGCGGCTCGAAAGATGCCAGCACATTCTGGATCTCATTGAGGATGGCACGCTGCCCAAATTGGTGTTCAGTGACGAGAAAAAATTTGACATTTAACGAAGCGTTAACCGTCAAAATGACAGAGCTTGGAGTCGGGATGTATCTGTGGCAACCAGAACAGCAACACGACGTCAAAATCCCATGTCCGTGATGGTTTGGGCCGCGGTAACCGCCACTGGGAGGTCCCCACTCGTTTTTGTCCCCTCAGGAGTGAAATTGAACAGTCAGCGATACATTTCGGACATTTTGGAAGCTGTGTTGTTGCCTTGGGCCCGTAAACGCTTCAACGGCTCACCATGGAGTTCTCAACAAGACTCTGCCCCATCACATGGCTCAAGCATGACCCAAAACTGGATTCAGGGTCACATCCCAGCGTTCATTAGAAAAATATAACTCAGTACTCACTGCAGTGAGTGACAGAGAGCGCATTTTCTCGTCGACGAAGACTTGAGGTCACGGACGGACGGACAGATGGACAGACAGACAGACGGACATGGCGAGCACAATAGTGCATTTTTTCCATAAATGAGAAAATGCGCTAAAAATGAATGGCCCTCAAGAAGCCCTTATTTGAATCCTCTCGACTTTACTGTCTGGGCTATTTTAGAGAGGGTCTGCAGAACACCTCATGATTCTTTGGATAGTTTGAAATCTAAATTGACACGAGAATGGGACTTGATCCCTCAAGAAATGCTGCGTGTCTCCTGTGAGGCTTTCCCGCGTAGATTGGAGGCCGTCATTAAAAATAAGGGGGGTCATATTGAATAAATATGTCTGAGAATTGTTTAGGTAATTCTTGGCTACTAGCTCATCCAATAAAAACAATGCATTTGTTTGTTTCATTGAGAAATAACAAAAAACATGCGTTGCCATAAATATGGCGAACCCTGTATAGGAATGTCAACTAACTGTGGTAAATAAATACGATAAATAAATCAATAAACCAAATTAATAGTAAAGATACATTTTTAATAAATAAATAAATAAATTCATGATATAAAATAAATGAATCACCATAAATCTAAGAAATAAACTAAATATGCAACCCAAATTACCCGTTCAGTTAAACTCGAGAAACAATAATAAGAATAGTAAGCTATTTCCAGGGGCGCCGTTGGATTTCATCAAGGCGAGGTCTTGAATTGAACGCCATACCAAATCATGAACATGTAACTTTCGCTTCAACGTAAAATTTTATTCGTGCTAGCATCGCCATATGTACAAATTAGAATAAGATAGCAGAATAAGATTGTTTAGACACGAGTGGTTAATGACCAGAGAATTCAGTCAATTCACTGATTAAAGTTTTCAAGATCGTGAAGTTTTCAAGGGTGTTTACACCACCTGAGACAAGCTCGCAACCAGACCAGGTCTCTGAGTATTACAATTGAGCAACTTCATCTCAAGATCCGTGATAAATTCAACAGGCTGACACCCTTGACAACAACTTCCACTGTGCTGGAGGAGCCACCAGCTTCGTCATCGTGCAGTGGCCCGAAATATTCGACCGACGATAGCTGAAGCCCTCATCTCTACGGATTGGACTCCAGCTACTCATCTCATAACTACCGGACTTTCTGAACTTTGAGATTGTTTCGGAATTATTTTCACCGTTCCAAATTTTCGTGTTGTATCATATTTACGTGTATCATGTACTTATTTCCGCCAAAATTTCAGTATTCAATGCTTCCTATAACTTGAAAATGAATGATGTTGTATTCGAAACGTCGTTAATAAATTAAATTACTTCATTGAAACTGCATTTTTGTCAACCAACGTCATCTGGAGAATATTGTTTGATCTTGAAAATTTTAATCAATGAATCTCTGGTCATTAACTACAAATATGTACGTACAATATATTTCAAATGAACATTGTTTCTTTATGATAAAGGTTAAAATTTATGTTCATATTATGAAAACGTTAGCAGAGAAATCGTCGATAAAATAAAGCACTGTAAACGAAGTGGTTTAAATTTTGGAAGAGAATGGCTGATTAAGTTATAAATATCCGACACAGCAGGACGGTATACCTTGCAACCATTTGAAAGCCAAGAAAACGCAAAATAAATTCATTGCATTGAAAACGTTTTGAAGACCAGCGCCACCATCAGTTAAAAAAATTTTATAAAATACAAATACTATCAGCAGTAAAAATCAACATACCCACGAAAGAGATTAAATTCTGAGCAACGCTGAATCGAAACACAAAAACCTATCGATTAACAATCCTAAAAGGATACGAACTCAGTGAAGAAGGTTAAGTTGAAACTTTTAGTCTTTGTTTCATGTAAAACTTTTCTGACAACGTCACATTTCACTTGAACAGCACGCGTCCTTGGTTAGTATTTAAAAAACCCTGCTTATAGAATCCCATGTGTAACACAGCTACGGCCGCCCCCCTGGCAGAGATTATAAATGCCACGTTAATAAATTTTCCAATGAAACGCTTTTGTCTTCTGCACATGAGAAATTAAACGAATTAAGTTTTACTCCGAGCATAAAAATGGTTCATATAACTTATTGGAAATCCCTTATCCAGTATGGTATAATTGTGCGGAGGTTGTGCGGAGGGAATTCATATGTTTTAGAAAATTCGCCCGTTGGAAAATTATAGCAGGAATAAAAGTTTTTGTTGTATGTTATTTACTGAATTAACTTGGTTTTTGAAAGCATATTACCTTATCATTCAGATTACCTAATCATTTAGATAACTTTATCATTTCGATTATTTTATCATTTAGATTACTTTATCATGAAGATTACTTTATCATTAAATTACTTTATCACTTTGATTATTTTATCATTTAGATTACCTTATCATTTAGATTACTTCATGATTTCGATATCGATGAATAACTTGATTTGATTAATTACTCTTTCCCATGATTCGAGGCTTGTAGCGCCTCAAACATCTTGAAGTATTTCATTCACCTGCAATAATTATAGATAGCAACGTAGAAGTGGCAAGAAACAATAACTTGTGCCTCTTTTAATTAATTAGTAAATGTTTTTCTCATGCTTTATATCCGATCCTTCTGGTAGAGCAAATAGCCATAATTTCCCTTGCCCATGCAATTTCTATTTTATTATTCAAGGTTTTATAATATTGAATGTGTTGAAATTGGGATATGGTTATATACATCACATTTCAGGGTTTTTTTCTCGTTATGCGTTGAGGAATTTCATGAAAAACTGAATACGGCTGTCATTTTCGGTTGACCCATGATATGAGGTATTAAAATATTAGGTATATTTGCCGCAGACTTTATATGAAAAATGCCGACAATTTTTTGGGGCGCATGCCGGAGCCAGCATTGCCTGTAGAACTGCTTGCTTGTTAGCTTGAATTCTTAAGCATTGGCTGAGACCTACGGCGTTGGTATCATTACTGAATGACAGTGTTCAGTGTTCACTGACTGAATCAGTTGTCTGAATTAGTGTTCCAGCGTAGTGTGCGGTTTCTGACTCTGCTGTTGCGTGTAGTTATTGCATGTTGAGGCTGAGCGTTGGTTTTAGGGAGTATTTACGAGTTAAATTTGCGGTCCACTGCTGCAACCCCCCCCCCCTCCCCCAATTTCGATTTCATCTCGAAAAATTAGCATGTTTTTAATGGGAGTTAATTATAGAAAATTTATATGTCTCAGTGAAGTTATATTTGTCATTGATTATAATTATCATAATATGATTACACCCGTATTATTATATAATACAGCATGATAAGAAATTATTTTTAGTTTGTCTCAATTCTTGACGACCGATCAAGTGTTGAGTTTCCCGATCAATAATTTTTATTGTTAAGCATCTGTTGCTGACAGTGAGGGTTATCTGTTCATAGCCACAGTTCAGGCATATGCTATTTATATTTGTGCTGCGTTCGAGTAGTTGCCAGGTGCGAATTTAGTGAATGACATATTCTTCAAACTTATAGCTCGTATGACAGGTAATAATGTGAGTAAATTTCTCGTATTTGCATTTTGTGCGCGTAATTTACCTATTAAACACGGAAAGGCCGCCCGGAAATCCATAATGACGAGTACAATGGATATGTCGAAGATCGTATGGTATTGAAACAAATTTGACTGCTTCTGAATATTGCTATATTGTCATGAACAACAATTTGAATTAATCAAGATTTTGGTTTTTAATATACAGTTATCATCATGTAGCGAACCTAGAAATTATGACTTTTAATAAATATATTCTTTTTCCTCTGCCTTGGCAACACCGTTAGAAAGTTTACTTCGCGTTCTAGTTTGTCCCTTAGTCAGTATAGCCCAGCCGATCCACAACAGCAGGTTAGTTAAGATTTAGGTCTCTAAGATAAGTTTCTGTGTTTATATGCGTAACTGGTTATATTGTACTATTATTTGCCTCATCATAGTTACTTATAAGACATACTTCTCGAACAGGTTCCCACGTTGCCAAGGGTATTATTTCTATTATTACTATTATTATTGTTGCCATTTCTGAATTCCTTGCCGTATCAAATAAATTCACTTGATCCAGTCCGATTCATATCCGATCTTGTAATTTCCTCACTGTGCGGGTAACGTACGGCAGTTACCCCACAATCACTCCGAATCGTCGTTGATGCATATGCTATTTACATTTGTGCTCAGAACGGAGAAACTTATTTCTGGATATCGCGAACTTTTTCATCACCTTCAACCTGTCAACAACAACTTTCGGAATATTTCGGTTGACCTCCGAATCCTGCTGAGGAAGCGATCATTGTTGCTGAAATCACTATTGTATTGGAGAGTGATAAATATTTTTCGTCTGTAACGGAGAGCTGACATAAGGTGAATAAGTGATTTAACTTCATTCATCACTTCGCACGCTCTTTGTTAGATCCTCTATGGGACATAAAGAGCAAACTATAAACTGCAATAACTGAAGCCGAAGTTACGGAAGCCGGCAGACTGTATATAGTCTGGGCCATGTGGCATATATTAGTCTGGGCCATGTGGCATATATTAGTCTGGGCCATGTGGCATATATTAGTCTGGGCCATGTGGCATATATTAGTCTGGGCCATGTGGTATATATTAGTCTGGGCCATGTGGTATATATTAGTCTGGGCCATGTCGCATATATTAGTCTGGGCCATGTCGCATATATTAGTTTGGGCCATGTTCATATATTAGTCTGGGCCATGTCGCATATATTAGTCTGGGCCATGTCGCATATATTAGTCAGGGCCATGTGGCATATATTAGTCTGGGCCATGTCACATATATTAGTGACTCTAATTTAGTGACCGGTGCAAGTCAACCCTACGCATGTTTCTGCCTACTGCTCTCATCTACCAGCCAGCTCAGCTTCAAGCAAACTATAATCAGCTCCGTTTACCTAAAAAAAAAACATATATCTAAAAATGTGTGTTTCCTTGAATACTCGTAATATGTCATGGCTACTTTGAGTGATGCGCTTGATTATTAAATAATGGGCGTTTAAAATTTACTTTTTACAACACTTCTCTTTAAATTTACTTCTTGTTGTTTGTTTGCTACAAATCTTATAATCGATATTTAACACACTTCAACCTCTCCAATCGACCTGAAATTTTTGCAAACTTGCGTAAAGTCGGAGACAATGCATGAATCAATTGACAGAATAAAATAATTCGGAAAATTTAAAACATTTTATTTTTGATAAAAAAAAAATTAAAAAAAATAATTTTGTTTGCTCCATAACTTATATAATCGATATTTAACACACTTCTACCTGTCCAATCGATCTAAAATTTTGCATATTTGCGTAAAGTCGGAGACACTGCATTTATCAATTGACAGAATAAATAATTTTGAACAATTTGATTTTTTTTAATTTTAAAAAGAAAATTAAAAAATTAATTTTCCTAATATTTCATATTAAAATTAGAAATTCATTGTACATGTGTAACACCGGAGACACTGGATTCTTAAGAAGTGTTGTCTTTAAAAAGTACTTTTTAAACGCATATTATTAAAGACAACACTTCTAAAGAGTCTAGTATCTCCGATGATACACATGTACTGTTGCGGACTATTTCGTGCTTTTCAGCGCAACTGTTATCTATGGCAGGATTAATTGAATACGCGTGCATCCATGGGTTCATTTGTGCTTTATATTCCCAGAAGACACGGTTTCTGGAAAGAAAACGGTACAAATACAAAATTTATTCAAAGAAAAATGGTTATTGAACTTATAAACAATATTCGAAAATATTGACGTAATTTCAAAGGCTTTCTAAACAACAAAGAAATGTTCAAACAAGAGAAGTAAAAAGCTCAACAAAATTCGTTCCTGATCTTAGTTTGGTGTTTACTACGCAGCTGACACATGACGAATGAACGAAATGGTTTCGCAAGACCGCAGGACTAAGCTACTATCCTAAGACAAATGTTGCGTTCACAACATGTACAATTAATTTATTATCTTATTTTTATATATTAAAAAATTATTTTTTACTTTTTTAATATATAATATTTTTCTCTGTTATTAAAATAATTTATTCTGTAAATTGATTCATGCATTGTTTCTGACTTCACGCAATTGTGCAAAATTTCGGATCACTTGGTCAGGTAGAAGTGTGTTAAATGTCGATTATAAGATTTGTAGCAGACAGACAAACAAATAAACGACAAGAAGTGAAGTTAAAGAGAAGCGTTGTAATAAAAATTTAATATCAAGAAATGAGGAAGTTTCAAAAAATAAGAAACAAAAATATTTTTTGCAGTCATGTTCCAGACTCAGGATGGACGTCGGTGATGCCATGAAAGCAGGCAACGGAACATCAGCTAGGAAGGTAAATATGAAGCCGGGCATACAAATTTTATTTATAAAAGCATATTCAATCAATTAGAATATGATGATCAAGTGTAGCGTCAATATCATTTGTTTCTACGAGTGACAGGTTCAAAGGCAAACATTCAAAGCTATAATGAACATTAATCTACAGTAGTTGGTTCATTTAATTAGCAGTCAAGAACTCTCAACAAATTAGAGAACAAACTACATCTTTCAGTGCATTCCGTGAGTAAAACATTAGAATAAATACCTACAGAGTCTACGAGCTAAGGCGACGTGTATGTCTTTTTTATGTCAACGTTTATGCCCCTCTGCTTGACTTTCCAGTACCCCACCAGAATTGACTGAGTGGAGCCTCCGGGCATTACTGATGACTCTCGATTTTCTCCGTCATTCCAGCTGTCCGCGGTAGAGGATCTCACCGAAGAGATCTGATCTGACACTCCATGACTTTCATCCTGCACGGAGCTCGGTGCGTCAAGCCTGTAGTTCTCAAGATTTTTGTGTTTAGGGTCAATGTCGCGCAGGCGCTTAACGATCACTTGGTCACGAAGTTGTGTTTTTGAAAGAAAAGATGGTGTATGAGGTTCGTTTTGAGATCCATCGTAAGATCCCACGACGCTCTCAAGGTGCGACAAATTACCTTCAGTAAGTGTGTAAGTCTTGAAAGATGCATCACTAACATCACTTGGTAACTTATCATAATATTCCTTATAATTATTACTCTTTAAATTACTTTCCCTTATATCTATTGCGTCTCCGTGGACTCCCAAATCACTGCCGCCTACAAAACTAGATGACGCCGGGTATTTGGATTTAGGGTTTGAGGTATGAGAAGCATTCGTAAGATCTCCCGGCATTCCTCTTATAGCTGTTCCGGATGTATAATTTTCGCTGCTAGAAGATGAATCACTTGATGCTAAGCGATGAAATAAAGCTTCGTACTTCTCAATGTGTTCCTGGCTCATAGTAAGGAAGCCATCCACCGCATCATCGGTCATGATACTTCCTGACCTTAAATCAGTGGATGATGAAAAGTCCAACGAAGCGACTCTTGAACTTGGTCCGGGAGCAGTTCGAGTTGGAACTTTTAGGGGCTGGTCAGCTGCAAACTCCAAGATTGAAAAATCCGGCGGTTCTGGAAATTCTTCATCAATCTCACTTTGTTCTGTTTGAAAATTATTTACTTTGGTGTCACAAAGATCTAGGCGCTGTTCGTCGGCATCAGGTAACTTCAGACCTTCGTCAATGTATTTATTGCGTGATACTTTATTTCGAGTGTCTTGGGTTTTTTTATTCGGGGTTTTGTTGTGGTCTGGCTTCTGTGAAGGCTGGCTGTTCACCGTAACTTGGGAGTCCGCGAGTTCCTAGTGCTCTGTGGTCCTGACTCTCTGTGACCTGAGTTCCACATCTTGCTTAGAGCGCGACCGCCTGACGAGCAGCAGCGCCACGACAATGATGATCGCCAGCAGCACGATCACCCCAATCACGATACCCGTAATGGCGCCGGCTCCCAGAACAGTAGTACCTGTAATTGCGTATCACGTTACTAATTTTCGTATCTGCGTGATTTAAAAATGACTTTAACTTTAATATCAGCTGAAATTATCAACGAGACCACTCGCACATCCATTCAGTTGACGCATATCTTTTTAAACCAACTGGTCCCTTTCCCCCACTAGCATTTTTGATCCTTACTTACCTATTTTTAACATACTTCAGTTTCTCACCCGATTTTCCGATGGCCTGCTGAGCAGTGTTGCCTTGCGCGTCCGTGGCGTAGACCATAAGCAGGGGGTCACAGCAGGAGGCTGCGTATTGCAGGGTCACTTGCGGAGTCATGGGCTTGAAGTAGGGGACGTTGGTCGGAGGAGTGGTAGTCACGGTTTGTAGGCCTGGCCGAGGAAAATTGTGATTGTTTATATGATAACATTATTCAACATGTTAACATGCTGGCATCATTAATTGTTAGGTTTATGATGTTAGCATCTAGTAAATGACAAAGGAACTTCGATTTGATCATAAATATTTCACAAGCAAACACACAGTAGTAGACGATGCTTAGATTTAATGAGTAAATTTGATATAATCCAAAGAAGCAGTGGGCAGTTGGTAGAGGCCTTTGGCATGGTAAAAGTCACGCCCAACGTTGTTTGGTTGATATTTAGAAAGCAAGGGTTCTAGCCAATGCTTCAAAAGGCCGGTTGGACGGACCAAAAATTACCTACTTGACAGTGTGGAGGCATCGTTCGACTGCTATTAACAAATTTTGCCGTCCTAAATTTCTCATGCCTGATGCCTTGAACTGTTCGCATAATTACTTAAAGATCTGTTGTTCAGTACAAACAAACTTAAAGATCTGTTCTTCAGTACAAACAAAAGCAAATCGTCAAAACCAACCAATGCCAGAGTCTGTGATGACAACGTTAGCGCTCCAGCGGCTCTGCGCGCATGTGTTGCTCTGGACATTATCTCCACAGGGTACGTAGTTCGTAGTCTGAATTGTGGGTGGAGTCGTGTCCGCCATCTGGACCAAAAGAATAAGCATGTGTTAACCATTTGAGGAAGGTTGTTTTATAGCCTTTTGTTCCAACAGCGTTGAAATCATGAACGATATTGATTCTTAAGCGACCTGGTTATCTTCAGCTGACAAAGGGCTAAAATAGACTCCAATGTAGTCAATTGTTTTCTGTAATTTAGTTTCATTGTTGTTGACGGACAACGTTGAAAAAGATGAGAAAGAACATAGAAGAGACCTGGAACATAATTTATCATATACAATCTATTGCATAGTCTCTAAATAAGTCGCTTCGTCTCCTACTCTAGCAGCTGCTCCATAGAAGCCCTCCGTGATGGGTGGGCGCCAGCCCTCGGGTTGGTAGGAGTCAGGGTTAGTCCGGTGGGTCCAAAGGTTAGTATCAACATATCGCTTCATTCTGGGTGGAGTTAGTAAAGCAAGCAATCAGCGTTAGACACAAAATCATTTGAGTTAATGGGAAACAATGTTTGGTGATTTATGAATTGATAAAACAAATTTTGTTAATGCTTTCGGGAAACTCCATGTTTTATCTTTATACAAAATGAAAACGAGAGGAAATGGAAATTTACAACGCAGTTAGTAGATATTTTACTGAAATCAAGTTGAAATTATATTCTAATATAGGTTGTGAAAGAATAGGCTAATGTTTGAAAAATATGGCCCACCTGGTTTTGGAAACATGCTGGTTAGTAACGAAGAAGATGGGTAAAGGATCGTTTTGACCATAAGACACTCCCAATATCTGGTAAGAAGGAGAGTTTTTAAGGTCGAGCAGTTCGTGGGTTTCCTTTGAGTCATCTTCTTGCTGCTTTATCGCCGAGTCAATACTTGAAATTTGTGCGCCTTGTCCAAAGTAATCTAGGGGAATTTCTACTCCTTCTGGTGACCTTGTCGCCGTGTCACGGCCGCGCCTCGCATGACGCTTATGGACTCTTCGTCGACTTTTCCTAATGTTGTGACTTTGTTCGTCCGTCTGTCGTCGGATAAGTCGACCTTGTGTCAAGGAAGAAACGGAGTCGTCGAGTATTACGACTCGTCCAGCTTTTATGTGCGTCACGTTCTCAAGGACGTCGAGGTCTTCTTCGTCTCTTACGTCGCTGGTTGCAATCACGTGAGCCACGACGCTGCTAGACTGTCCCTTGGCAGACGTCGCTGTGAGCACAAGAGAGTTTGTAATCGGTTTGATGTTCCCGAAGTCATAAACATCAGCTCCAAGAACCGAAACTTTTCCAAATTGCTGGAAGGCGATCACCCTTAATGGTATGTAAACGTAGAGCACCAAACCAGCCGTCTCCTTCCCCTTCACTCGCACGCTGCAAGAAAGAAAATCGACGTTATGTGCGTCTCACCGATTTTGGGATTATTCTTCATCAAATTCTGGAGTTGTAACCAAGTATAATTATCCTAAAAACTTTTAACCTCATTTTAATCATAATTGAACTACAGATTAATGTTTGCACTCTAACAAGTATCCACTTCATTTGGAGGTAACATGAAAAAGTCCAAGAAGAATCTTACCAAATATTTGTGCATTTTTTGCTTTATTGCTTCATTATAAATATAAAAATTACTCAATTTGGTTAATGAAAATATTTTCGAATTACCTTCTACGAGGTAAGGCAACAGGGAATCCCAGGGCGTCTGAAGCGGTGAGGACAAAAGTCTCTTCAGCGTCAGCGGTGTTGGTGAGGCTGAAGGGAACCGCAAGTCTGGTGCCCCGCCTCCCCCCCACCTCATGACCGCTGCTCAGGCTAAGGCGAGACCCGCATAGCAACTGAAGTTGCTGACTCACGCGTACCAGTTCATACCAGTTCACGACCTAAACGAGAGAAATAATTACTACGTGGCAACAGAACGACCTGCTTTAGCATAGTTATTATTCTTTTGTAAATGAAATATGTGCTCGGCAGAATGATTACTCTTTGGTACCTGAACGACCTATTCGAGCTGAATAATTACTTTGAGGTAACGAAACGATCTACCAGGGCAGAATATTTATTAAATGGTTTCTGAATTATCGAATGTGCTGTCTGGATTGCTTTGTTAGTATATGTGGTCTACGAAAATTTACTCATCGTGTAGATAAGTGATCAGCAAGACAGGAGGGTTTATTTGTTTTATTCAGGAGGTTTTTATTATTACATTTGTTAAATTGATTGTTTTTGAGCATGAATACAATGGAACACATATTAATTCAATAAATTAGTTTTTAAATACCTACGCTTAATTCGTTTTTAAAGACATTTATGCAAAAAAAAACTCAAAAATTATTTTGACTATATTCCCTCAATGGTTCAACATTACTGATGCCACGTGTCAACTTCTAACAAACTACTGCTTATAACATTTCTCAACTTTATTTTAGTAACAGCTTTTTGTCACAATTTGATGCCTCACCGTCAGAATCCTGTGCTCTGTAGATGACGCTAAATGGCGACCGAGGAAGCGCACTAGAGTCGTCGAGTCTGACGTAAGTGTTAAGTCTGGGTGACATCGTTGGCAGCAGTAGGGCGTGGGCGGAGTCTGGGCTTCTGAGCGGCGCCAAGTCTACGGAGACCACGTGCCGTTGACTGGACGTGTCGACGGCAGTCACAGTCACGCCAAGAAATTGGTCCATACCTTGAGTCATGTGAGCAGTTTTATTATTGTAAAATGTATTCCTGGTTTATTTAAAGTTCTGTTCACAACTGCGTACATGCCGATGTCATTAAAATTTAGTTTTAATTCCCCGTTTCTAACGACACTTGACTTGACTATTATCTTCAAAGACTCATAACATAAATCCAGTCACCAACTTGGCTAACACGTTCCCAGTCTACTAACCAGCGCTGGGGGGTTGGGGGAGAGGTTGCAGGGAGGGGTAAATGCTGTCTACGTCAGCTCGGTAGAACGCAGGGATGAGATCCGTTGTTGCCGCCGCAGTGACGATGACAGAGGCCACGTCAACAGGACGGTACGTCAACGTTAGCTTCTTGGATCCTTTTGGTACGCTGACGTACTTGAACGTGCGATCTACGTCAGTCTGTGCATACATGTCCATGATATTAATAACTTCGGCATGAAATAGACATTTTTTTATCTTATTTTCAAGTTGATTAAATTTCTTGCGAGTCGATGAGTTTATTAAGAAATTATGAAAGTACTTACCCGCGTTGTAACTGAAATTTAATAAAATGAAATTTTCCGGAGAAGTCTAAGGCACGAGGCCCGCGATACAGCAAGTGATCGGCCAGCATCCACTGCGATGCGTGGTTATCTGCTAGCTTAGTTTATCCCCACTACCGAGAAGTACTAATAAATCCTTCGCCGTGAAACATTTATCTATCCCCATTGCCGTGACGTATTAATTTATCCCTCTGCCAGTGAAACATTTATCGCGGCCTTCCTATTAATCCCCACTGTCGCGACGTGTCAATTTATCCCCAGTTCGGCACACGAGTTCATCCCACATATCTCATTCCCTTCATTTGCACATGTCGAAATTTGACATTTCGGTGAGAGTTGATGAATAACAACCGTATGCATGGAGCCTGCTCGAACTATACAGATCAGTTAACGGTATACACTATACATGGGGCCTGCCCGGCATTTTCTTCGACCTAAAATGCGACGTCTGAAAATATGTTACCTGCAGGTAGGAATTGCGTTGATCCCGCATCTGCAGGTAGGAATAGCGTTAATCCTGTGACTACAGATAGGAATAGCATTGAAAACATCCTCACCTTGGACATGCTGGGGATAGCTGGGGCTCTTTGAGTCAGCAGTCCGACGGCAGAGCCTAGAAGATGATTAATTATTAATACTGTATATTAAGAGGCAATTGGCACAATAAAAATTTCAATGAATATCATGATTCAAACGTAACAAAACTATCTTAGCAAATTTTCATTATACTTAATTCTAGCAGCACTGCATTGTAAACATTGTGCGCACTCAAACCTACACACGGTCAGCAGTATTTATTACTCTCATTTAGCGAAATTACCGAGTCCATTTAATCTCAAGTTATATAACCTCATTCACCCATCCATTCTACTTCCTGTTCAACAATTCTTTCTCATGGACGCGTCTTTGCATTAGTGATAAGCTTCAATTTCCTTCTCCAATATTAAGGCGTCTTCATATTACAGCTATACTTCAGTTTTGCTCAGGTGCGCCATGGAATTTAACAACCTCATGGAAGTCAGTCGAGGCAAACTTCACGTCTATCCATCGCAACGAGATCAGTCCACCCACGAAGAAGATATTCGTCCCACAATAGATTATTCTACATCATTAAAGAGAGAATCGTCTCACAAGAGATTTTTCCACGCCATTAAAGAGAGAATCGTCTCACAAGAGATTTTTCCACGCCATTAAAGAGAGATTTGTCTCACAAGAGATTTTTCCACGCCATTAAAGAGAGATTCGTCTCACAGGAGATTTTTCATAAAGAGAGATTCGTCTCACAAGAGATTTTTCCACGCCATTAAAGAGAGATTCGTCTCACAAGAGATTTTTCCACGCCATTAAAGAGAGATTCGTCACACACGAGATTATTCCACGCCATTAAAGAGAGATTCGTCTCACGAGAGATTTTTCCGCCCCACGGAAGAGAGATTTATTACAAGCGGTATGAAGTAGGGCGTTTGGAGTGCGGTTTAGTGCATAGTGAGCGTCGGTATTATACACGCACCTCCATCACCCGTCATGGTACTACACGCACCTCCATCACCCGTCATGGTACTACACGCACCTCCATCATCCGTCATGGTACTACACGCACCTCCATCATCCATCATGGTACTACACGCGTCTCCATCATCTGTCATGGTACTACACGCACCTCTATCATCTGTCATGGTACTACACGCACCTCCATCATTCGTCTTGGTAATACACGTACCTCCATCAGCCGCCATGGTACTACACGCACCTCCATCAGCCGTCATGGTACTACACGCACCTCCATCAACCGTCATGGTACTACACGCACCTCCATCACCCGTCATGGTACTACCCGCACCTCCATCAACCGTCATGGTCCGTCATGGTACTACACGCACCTCCATCAACCGTCATGGTACTACCCGCACCTCCATCAGCCGTCATTGTACAACACGCACCTCCATCAGCCGTCATGGTCGCCGAGACAAAGGCGCCGTAGAGAGCGATGTTGCAGCCTGAGATGCTGTTGTCCAGGGGGATGCTGATGGTCTTTGAGGTCGACACTGCGATGTCACGATGGAGCAGCACCTGCTCAGATTGCGTAAAATGTGACACTATAAGACAGGAGGAACATTCATGCATGCAAGATTCATTATATTTTAGTTTCTGTTAAACTTCGTAAGCATCTATATCAATGATGCGTCGAGAACATGCAAAATTTTGTAATGAACAATTTCAAATTCATCATTCACAGGTCCAGGGTCAATGATAGATAAACAGCACGATAATAATAAATAATATTGGGATGCTGACGTTGACTAATGGCCGGTTCTATAAATTGAAGAACTTCTCTGCTGGCATCGGTTTCAATATCGCAACATCCTGAGTCAGTCCTGCTGTCAATCACCACCTTACAACCTCGTCGGCATCGACTAGAATATCTAACAGCTATCTCAGCCTCGAACCCGCATCTCACTGCTCTAATATTTCGGCCAATATCACCAAGATTGCCCTTCAGCTAAGATCTCTCCACAAATAAAAAGAGAAATTCTTCCAATATCCCCGATAGGCGCTGTCACATGGAATGCCCGGCAGAAAGCTCAGTAGAACCGTTATGCCGGCAGTACATTTTTTAATTGGGAGTTTTGAGATAGGCAGGTGAGTGAGAGTTGGAGAAAAGGGAGAGGTCATTATTCTAAATCTAGTTCATGTGACATTATGTGCTATTATGGGTCTATTTATGGCGCCAGATAAAATTTTTACATTACGTCCATATATTAATAATTTGAATTACGTAAGAATTTTATTTACTTTCCCCGTTTGAACTCTTCCACAAACAGGAACATTTTCGCTCAACTGTAAGTATACTAAAAGGCTAAATCCATCAGCTCATCTTTCAGAGACATGAATGAACAGCAATAGTGTAACTTTTTTGTAAACTCATAATAAAAATCCAACTAAGACTCACCCCTTGATTGAATAGAGCCAGCACTACAGTAGTGAGGGTAAGCTCGGTGTAAGAGTTCCCGTAATAGCGGTTGTAGTCGCTATTCGTGGAAACCTCTTTCAGAGTTTCGTAAGGCACGTCAATGATGTGACTTCCTGTGACCAGAGACAGCGTTGCCAGGACCTGGTAGACGCGACTTGCCGACAACATCTGTAGCTTCTCCTTGTCAACATCAAACGGCTGGGGAACATGGCTGGAGTTGTTACCACCCCATATGATCAGTGATGCTTCGTGCTCTGCAGATCCGTTCAGCTGGAGCGAGCCCAGGGCAACCGCCGCACGTGGAACCCGTTGTGCAATCTGGCCAACCATCAGCGGTGTTACCTAGACAAAGAAGTGGATTATTAAAAAAATGATCGTGGAATTTTAATGGCTCTCACTTCTAAGCTCCCAGAGTGAATCGTTTTGCGTTCCTTCAATTTCAATTCACGCAGTGGAAGCATGGATCATGGAGCACTGGACTGGGTTTTGAGTCTGATCTCAGCCTCAACGTTCCTTGCTTCTTATTCCAGGGACTCTAAGATATTAGTGGAATATGAAATTATTTTGGCTATACAACAAATATTCTTGCATGATAATTCATTTAATAAAAAACGCGTATATTATAGTTTTAAAACCATGGAAAACCCTTATATTATGGTTTTAAGTTAAATCATTTTGTGTCATCAATTTCGAAATAATGAACCAGAATCTTCATTTAACAAGTGTACCCCATAATATTAGAGATCACGGTTTTCTGAAAAAGTTCATCTATAATATATGTATATCTACAGGTTATTTTGAACGCCAACGCCTTACATGAAATCGCCAGTGTTGATCGTGCTTCAGTAATTTGATTTTAATCTATGTAAATATGTTCATCAAAGGCTTTTACGTTCTACAAATCACATATGGATTAAATGAAGTTTTCCTATTATTTAGTTTCATTTACTGTGCTAGAAGAAGTTTCCCGCCATTGCTCTGCTCTATAAAGAATAATCGCTAGCGGTAAAGCATTCGTACAATGAATGGTTTTCAATGGAACAATGATCAGAAATTAAGTTAGTAACCCGAACTGTGTTATGCCATCTTTACGAGCAAAGTTTTCACAACGTTCAGGTAAGCTAAGTTTTCACTCAGTCTTCATTTGAGAAGTTTTCATGCGGTTTCAATAATTATAAGTCTTCCTATGATCCTTAAAGTTCTCATGCTGTCTTCATAAGATAAGTCTTCTTGCGGTTATGATAAGAAAGTTGATGGGTGAGTGAAAAGTATTTCTAAAGTATAGAACTTCAGAAATAGTGTTAACTTTCTTCATGATCCTCAAAGTTCTCATGCGATCCTAACAATAGTTTCTAGTTTTTATAACATTCTTGAAATTTTATAACGTCCTGATATACGGATCCTATCTTAAACTAAACGAAGTCTTCTCACGATCCTTATAAACAATATGGATATTTGGTCTCATGAGACAAGTTTTCATGATATATCATTTTTAACGAAGTTTTTTGTCCTTGGCGAAGATGACCGATTGTATTATTACTTTAAACAGTGTTATAAATTTCATTGTATTTATACGCTCAGTACTTTAACTATCGAACATTTAAGCGAGGATCTATTTGATACTTCATTTGCATGCACATTAATTTTCACCATCAAGATCCATGAATGAGAATGTGAATGTGATTGAACTTCACTGTGAATAGAAAAAATTTAATCCATAGTAAGATCTTCACTGTGAATTGGAAAAATGTTATCCATTGTAATCGTAAGGCATGACAGGCCCTGAAGCGGTCGCCCACCTTGATCCTCTTGCGCAGCAGCAGCTCCTGCGTGTGCAGGGGCGTGGCGCCCCCTGTGGTGGTCGCCCCCAGGGACGCGTCGCTGGTCAACATGAACACCTCCGCGTCGGGGGGCGCCGCGTGTGCCGCCATGTGAAGGGCGGAGAGTGGGTCCTGGGGGAGGTGGGGGATGGGTGAGGATGGGTGGGGGAGCTAAGGTGGTAGGCGAAGATGGGTTCGGGAGTTAAGGTTCTGGGTGAAGATCGGGAAGAATTAGTCAGTGAAAGAATTAGTCAGTGGAAGAATTAGTCAGTAATTAATTAGTCAATTAATTAGTCAGTAGGAATGGGGAAGTTAGAGTTGTGTGGTATCTAGGCTACCAGACCTCCCACTGATACACACAAAACTTTTCACCGCTGGCAGCCTCACCAGCGGCAGGCTCACCGCCTGTTGCATGTCACCAGATGCACCAACCCTTCCGTCATCACTAGGACTGTCAAAATAACCATCATCACAAACTTCATCACCACAATCATCACCGCACAACCATCACCACGACCACCATTACCACCACCACCACCCCTCCCCTCACCCACCCTCAGCGCAGGCGAGGGGTCGAGGGCGGCCGTCTTGAGGGCCTCCACGAGCGCCCCCCGCGACGTCGACCGCAGCACGCCGCCCCCCCGCACTGCAACATTAATATATATATTTCTCAACAATACAATAATATATATACCTCGCACATATGCACTATAATTTACTTCATAATATATTTCCTATTGTTTCTCAACTTATCATTTTATTTATTATTTCAATTTAAATTCAATTTATTTATTTAAATGTTTAAAAACATTTATGAATACCGGAAGGTATTACCGGGTCCCTAGGAGGTATGACTCACGTGTGTCGGAGTAGGTCACAAGGAGGTATGACTCACGTGTGTCGGAGTAGGTCACAAGGAGGTATGACTCACGTGTGTCGGAGTAGGTCACAAGGAGGTATGACTCACGTGTGTCGGAGTAGGTCACAAGGAGGTATGACTCACGTGTGTCGGAGTAGGTCACAAGGAGGTGTGACTCACGTGTGTCGGAGTAGGTCGCAAGGAGGTATGACTCACGTGTCTCGGAGTAGGTCACAAGGAGGTATGACTCACGTGTCTCGGAGTAGGTCACAAGGATATATTCCTCAGGCTCCTTGTTGTTCTGCCGTGTCCATTGTCCGCTCTGCAGGATGTTGAGGACAACTTGAGTGTAGTCCGCCCGTCCATCTGCCACGATGGCCAGCGCTGGCCGCGGTGTGGTGGCCATCAGCTGGCTGAAGAGGTCGTTACCAACCGCATGCCGCAGCACCGTCAGGTAGTGGGTCGTAGCCTGCACCGGGCGGCAGGGTGTTTACTCAGTAAAAATTTACAGACGCGGCAGCTTCTGATTTGGATTACCAGAAGCTGGGGCGACTCTAAATTTTGTTTGGGTAGTGACTTCTGTGACTCACTTCTCCAACAACGTGAGATTTGTGATTAACATTGCCAGCTATGTTTGACTCAGCATGAATTCGATTCATTTAAAACCTTGAATATTTTCTTTATCAAAAACATCATATTTCTACACATTAATTTTGCTCAACGTTAACAAGACACTATTATATTATTCCAGCATTTACCATCTTATATCAATCTGATACCAATTTATCCCTCATTTATAATATATGCTTAAATTATTTCATCATTAAATTAATTAATTATTTAAATAAAAGTTTGTCCTATTAAGGCGACCTGCGCGGCGAGCTGCGCGGCGCGGTCGTGCAGGTCGGGGCGGGGGCTGAAGCAGGCTGATGGCAGGTCCTTACCGATGCCTCCTGCCACTCGCGCATCTCCCCCATCCTGGCGGGGTGGCAGCACGCACTTGCCTGCCAGACGTAATCCAAAACGTGATTATTATAATAATAATTATAATAATAATACTAATAATAAAAATAACAATAATAATGATAATAATAATAATAATATCAATAATAATAATAATAATAATAATAATAGCGGTTTTAGCTTTTATTAGGCCGTAGGCTTGTTGCCGATTCTTAACATCGCAGATCATTCACAGCATTTTGCGGTCTCGAACTCGCAACGCACTGCTACAATTCTGCTGTGCTTAACCGCCCGGCCTCCTTGCCAAGTCTGACCAGAAACTGGCGCACAGAGCTGGGATCAAACCCGCGCCTCTCTGCGCCAATCTTGGTACTCTGAACTGTAACCACTGGGCCACCCTGCCGTGTCGGGGTAACGGGGAAAGTAATGGCGGCCAGTAAAACATTCAGAGACTAAATGCCGCAATTTGCCGTACTATTGTCCTCGTGTATAGGCGCACGCCACACGGTCATGTTACCGTACTATTGGCCTCGTGTATATGCTCACGCCACACGGTCATGCCACACACCTGTCAGTGGCGTGAGTCCTGTGGCAGCGACGTAGTCTGACGTTAGCAAACCCGCGGTCAAGAGGGAGTCGGCGAGGCGAGTGGTGCATCCTGCCTGTCATCACAAGTGGGTCATTACAAGTGGGTCATCATGAGTGGGTCATCATAAATGGGTCATCATGAGTGGGTCATCATGAGTGGGTCATCATGAGTGGGTCATCATAAGTAGGTCATCATAAGTAGGTCATCACATGTGTGTCATCACAAGTGGTCATCACAAAAAAACTATTATTTCGGCACTAAAATCAAAGTCTGAGTAAAATGCTGCAGTAATTAGCCTGGCCGAAAACCCTGAAGTAATTAGTCTGGTGGACAACCCTGCAGTAATAAGTCTGGTGGACAACCCTGCATCAATTAGTCTGTGGACAACCCTGCATTAATTAGTCTGGTGGACAACCCTGCAGTAATAAGTCTGGTGGACAACCCTGCATCAATTAGTCTGTGGACAACCCTGCATTAATTAGTCTGGTGGACAACCCTGCAGTAATAAGTCTGGTGGACAACCCTGCATCAATTAGTCTGTGGACAACCCTGCATTAATTAGTCTGGTGGACAACCCTGCAGTAATAAGTCTGGTGGACAACCCTGCATCAATTAGTCTGTGGACAACCCTGCATCAATTAGTCTGTGGACAACCCTGCAGTAATAAGTCTGGGGGACAACCCTGCAGTAATAAGTCTGGTGGACAACCCTGCAGTAATAAGTCTGCATAAATTAGGTCCAAATATTGGCTGTTGAGGCTGTGAATAGAAAATAAGGCTATGAATTTAAGTACAGAATTAAAGGCCGTGGACGTGAAGCAAAAGGTCAAGCCTAGGGAAGTAAGGCTGGGGAAGCAAGGCTTGAGGAGGAACGCTGGGGAAGTAAGCATGGGGATCACTCACCGAGGTCTTCTCCTGAGGGCAGCTGACGCAGGCCTCGTCCTCAGGGCGCGCCACCTCAGGGAGCTTCCCCCCTGGCAGCCCTGGGGAATAAGTTAATAACAGGTCCTTTACTCCCCACACATGACACGGGTCATAGCATCCCTCTGCCTTGTGTGATATTGAGCACCCAGACTACCCCAGACACAGTAGGTGTGATGCCCAGACTACCAACCCGACAGTGTATGATGCCCAGACTACCCCAGACTCAGTGTGATGCCCAGACTACCAACCCGACAGTGTATGATGCCCAGACTACCCCAGACTCAGTGTGATGCCCAGACTACCAACCCGACAGTGTATGATGCCCAGACTACCCCAGACTCAGTGTGATGCCCAGACTACCAACCCGACAGTGTATGATGCCCAGACTACCCCAGACTCAGTGTGATGCCCAGACTACCAACCCGACAGTGTATGATGCCCAGACTACCCCAGACTCAGTGTGATGCCCAGACTACCAACCCGACAGTGTATGATGCCCAGACTACCCCAGACTCAGTGTGATGCCCAGACTACCAACCCGACAGTGTATGATGCCCAGACTACCCCAGACTCAGTGTGATGCCCAGACTACCAACCCGACAGTGTATGATGCCCAGACTACCCCAGACTCAGTGTGATGCCCAGACTACCAACCCGACAGTGTATGATGCCCAGACTACCCCAGACTCAGTGTGATGCCCAGACTACCAACCCGACAGTGTATGATGCCCAGACTACCCCAGACTCAGTGTGATGCCCAGACTACCAACCCGACAGTGTATGATGCCCAGACTACCCCAGACTCAGTGTGATGCCCAGACTACCAACCCGACAGTGTATGATGCCCAGACTACCCCAGACTCAGTGTGATGCCCAGACTACCAACCCGACAGTGTATGATGCCCAGACTACCCCAGACTCAGTGTGATGCCCAGACTACCAACCCGACAGTGTATGATGCCCAGACTACCCCAGACTCAGTGTGATGCCCAGACTACCAACCCGACAGTGTATGATGCCCAGACTACCCCAGACTCAGTGTGATGCCCAGACTACCAACCCGACAGTGTATGATGCCCAGACTACCCCAGACTCAGTGTGATGCCCAGACTACCAACCCGACAGTGTATGATGCCCAGACTACCCCAGACTCAGTGTGATGCCCAGACTACCAACCCGACAGTGTATGATGCCCAGACTACCCCAGACTCAGTGTGATGCCCAGACTACCAACCCGACAGTGTATGATGCCCAGACTACCCCAGACTCAGTGTGATGCCCAGACTACCAACCCGACAGTGTATGATGCCCAGACTACCCCAGACTCAGTGTGATGCCCAGACTACCAACCCGACAGTGTATGATGCCCAGACTACCCCAGACTCAGTGTGATGCCCAGACTACCAACCCGACAGTGTATGATGCCCAGACTACCCCAGACTCAGTGTGATGCCCAGACTACCAACCCGACAGTGTATGATGCCCAGACTACCCCAGACTCAGTGTGATGCCCAGACTACCAACCCGACAGTGTATGATGCCCAGACTACCCCAGACTCAGTGTGATGCCCAGACTACCAACCCGACAGTGTATGATGCCCAGACTACCCCAGACTCAGTGTGATGCCCAGACTACCAACCCGACAGTGTATGATGCCCAGACTACCCCAGACTCAGTGTGATGCCCAGACTACCAACCCGACAGTGTATGATGCCCAGACTACCCCAGACTCAGTGTGATGCCCAGACTACCAACCCGACAGTGTATGATGCCCAGACTACCCCAGACTCAGTGTGATGCCCAGACTACCAACCCGACAGTGTATGATGCCCAGACTACCCCAGACTCAGTGTGATGCCCAGACTACCAACCCGACAGTGTATGATGCCCAGACTACCCCAGACTCAGTGTGATGCCCAGACTACCAACCCGACAGTGTATGATGCCCAGACTACCCCAGACTCAGTGTGATGCCCAGACTACCAACCCGACAGTGTATGATGCCCAGACTACCCCAGACTCAGTGTGATGCCCAGACTACCAACCCGACAGTGTATGATGCCCAGACTACCCCAGACTCAGTGTGATGCCCAGACTACCAACCCGACAGTGTATGATGCCCAGACTACCCCAGACTCAGTGTGATGCCCAGACTACCAACCCGACAGTGTATGATGCCCAGACTACCCCAGACTCAGTGTGATGCCCAGACTACCAACCCGACAGTGTATGATGCCCAGACTACCCCAGACTCAGTGTGATGCCCAGACTACCAACCCGACAGTGTATGATGCCCAGACTACCCCAGACTCAGTGTGATGCCCAGACTACCAACCCGACAGTGTATGATGCCCAGACTACCCCAGACTCAGTGTGATGCCCAGACTACCAACCCGACAGTGTATGATGCCCAGACTACCTCAGACTCAGTGTGATGTCCAGACTACCAACCCGACAGTGTATGATGCCCAGACTACCCCAGACTCAGTGTGATGCCCAGACCCCAACCCAGACTCGGTGTGATGCCCAGACTACCACCCAGACAAGGTATAGAGCCTATTTTCCCTCACCCAGACAGGGTATGGTGCATATATGTCCACCCTAGCACTGGACTGACCCAGGTCCTCCAGGATGGAGCTCCTGCCCAGCTCGACCCAGTTGGAGTGGGCATAGAAGTCCTGCAGGGCGGCCAGGGACGTGCCCAGCAGCAGGCGGGCCGCCGCCATGTCCCGCGCCTGCACGGCGCCCACCAGCCGCCCCCACCGCGCCTCCAGCACCGCCTGCGCCGCTAAGAACTGCTCGTTGTTGAAGTTGTACCTGGTGGGGGGAGGGGGGTGAGTGGGGGTGAGGGGTGAGTGGTGAGGAGTGGGTGAGGGGGGTGAGTGGTGAGGAGTGGGTGAGGGAGGTGAGTGGTGGTGGGGGTGAGGGGGGTGAGTGGTGTTGGTAGGGAGGAGGGTGAGCGGTGTTGATAGGGAGGAGGGTGAGTGGTGGTGGTGCTGCTGAGGTGGTGAGGGGTGGTGGTGGTGTGTGTCAGAGGTGAGAGATGTAATGGTGGTGATGCCTGGTGGGGGCAGTGGTTGGAGTTGTGCCTGATAATGGTGAAGAGACCATTGAATGATGCAGTGTTTATTGGGTGTATCAATGGGTGATGCAGTGTTTGATGGGTGTATCAAAGGGTGATGCAGTGTTTGATGGGTGTATCAATGGGTGATGCAGTGTTTGATGGGTGTATCAAAGGGTGATGCAGTGTTTGATGGGTATATCAAAGGGTGATGCAGTGTTTGATGGGTGTATCAATGGGTGATGCAGTGTTTGATGCTAAAAACTTAAACGTAATCTTTGCCGTTGTAGACTGCACGATGTTAAACAGAGACGTAAGTTAGGCGTATATTATAACTCATTCAGAAAGAAAATTATAGACCTTTTCTATCTTCATTTCGCATTGATAATTTCGCTAAAAATGTTTTATTTTCGTACCCTTCTTTCAAACGCACATATTGCTTGAATATACCCAATCAAATGGGATGATAAAACTCTGGTGCTCCGGGTGAGGGGACGGGTGATAAAACTCTAGGGGACGGGTGAGTGAGGGGACGTATTGGGGACGGGTGAGTGAAAGGACGTATTGGGGGACGGGTGAGTGAGGCAGCCAATCAGAAGCTGCAGAGAGCGACACCCGCAGACCTGGTCTGCTGCCACTCACCCCGAAACTGAGCGGCCTTCCAAAAGCTCATATTTCACACAGAACACCTCCCATAATCTTGACATTCCCCCTCTTCCCCTTCACCTTCACATGGGCATAGCCCCTAAATCCCCCTCATGGGTGGCAACTCAGAAGTCCCACCAGACCCCCTTCACTTCCCCCTCCCTTCTCACATGGGCATAGACCCTATGTCCCCCGCGTGGGTGACAACCCAAAACTCTCACCAGCTTCATTTTCCCCCTCCCTTCTCACATGGGTGTGGCCCCCATTTCCCCCGCTTGGGTGGCAACTCAAAACTCCCACCAGCTTCATTTTCCCCCTCCCTTCTCACATGGGTGTGGCCCCCATGTCCCCCTCGTGGGTGGCGGTGGCGGCGTCGGTGATGTCCTGCAAGGCGAGCAGCAGTCGACGGGGGCAGGCCTGGTCGCCGCTGTAGGCCTGGTAGGCCTCCGTCAGCGTCATGCCCCGGCGGTGGACATACGAGGCAGACTCCTCCTGAGGGCAGCAGGTTCTCAGTGTCGTCATCAATCATGGTGACCATATTTTTATTGCTAAGTACTAATATGACATATTATGTTATTATGTAAATTGGAAATTTATAATTATATAATAGTTATCATATGTGCTATTCGATTAATTATTTTACAGGTAGATACACGATTCTTGTCCTAAACCAACGATGGCCAAAGTTTTTATTTGAGCTAACGGTTTTTGCAGGGGTTGAGTACAACGTGCAGGGGTTGAGTACATCGTGCAGGGGTTGGGTACAACGTGCAGGGGTTAGGTAAAGCGTGCAGAGGTTTAGGTAAGCGGGTAGAGGCCGGGTACAATAAACACTCGACCTTTGCGTAGCCATAGTCTAAAGACCACCTGCTTGCCCAGAGAATAATTTATAATAATATAAAAATAAAAAAAGTAAGACTTTCAAGGAGATAGAAACTAATATGGCTGGACTTGGGGAGTGTAACCGTTGGACAAGCCCAGATGGTTTCGAGGTTAATGACCTCGACAGAAGTCAGGCAGCCTAACTAGTGAAGTTTGCTGCGGAACACTTGCTCGGTCTGCAAATACGGTAGCCGAAAATGAAACACAATATCCTCGATCTCTTCTTTACTAATAATGAAAGAATGGTGGTTGACGTTCGGGTTGAAGAGACTTCACTGTCCGACCACTGCCTGGTGAGGGTGGATACGGCAACTGGAACTGATACCCAGCCCAGGTCTAAACCCCAAGAGGGACTGGCAGGAGTTAACTTGCACTATCGAAGAACGGATTAGAAACAAACTCGCTGAAATCGACTTTAGATTAGAATTTCGTGATAAATATGCAGAAATAATTTACACAAAACTTTGCAAAAAACAACCACAGGTGTGTGAACGTCATGCCCAGAGGAGAACAGGCTAAAAGTTCGCAGCATTTCGAGAGAAATGCTTGTGAGAATTGCCGCGACTGAATAAAAAAATTTCTGAATCCACTAGTGATCTTAGGAGACAAAGACTAGTCTGTTGTTGACAGAGACTAGTCCGTCGGAGATAGAGGCTAGTCCTTCGGAGACGGGGCCTAGTCCGTCGGAGACAGACACTAGCAGAGCTTCTCAAGGCAATGGAACGCTGGTTGCAAGACTCACACAGGATGAGACCATCTCAGGGTCCGGGTTTGGGATGGGATTAAGCTAGGAATCTCAAGCCTTATAGGGTCTCAAGACCTAACGGTCCTAAGTTCGAACTTAGAGTCTGCCTCAGGGTTTGAATTTGCTTACGCGTCAGGGTCAGTTTTAGGGTCAGGGTTAGTGTTAGGGTCAGGGTCAAGATAAGGAACCTTGTAAAGGTCAGAGTGAGTGTTAGGGTTAATATAAGGGTCAGGGTTAGTGTGAGGGTCAGAGTGAGTGTCAAGGTCATTGTAAGGATTCAGAGTGAGTGTCAGGGTCAATATAAGGGTCAGGGTTATTGTAAGGTTGAGGGTTAAGGTAAGGGTAAGTGTCAAGGTCAATATAAGGGTCAGGGTGACCCACCTGGAAGAGCTCCACGAGGGCACGGGTCGCCCCCTCCGTCGTGATGGCCACGTGGTCCCAGGCGGGGGTGCGGGGGTCAAATTGGGGGCACACAACCCCCAGCACATCCCCATAGCCCTCCAGCAAACCCCCGCGCCCCAGGAACCCCCACGCGCCCCCCACCACCATGGCGGCCAGCAGCACTAGCTTCACCAGCATATTGTTGCTGCTGCACTAGTAGCCTGCCTCGTATCTAGTGAGTAACCTGCCTCGTATCTAGTGAGTAACCTGCCTCGTATCTAGTGAGTAACCTGTCTCGTATCTAGTGAGTAACCTGTCTCGTATCTAGTGAGTAACCTGTCTCGTATCTAGTGAGTAACCTGTCTCGTATATAAAAGTTTACCTAAGTCTCGGTATTGGCGCCGTTATTGGCTGCGATGCAAGAATATTGGCAGAGTCTTTGTGATTGTTAGCGGCCTGGTGATGTGATTACGTGCTGCACAGGAGGGGGGGAGAGGGAGAGTGAGAGTTCGACAAACCGGTATAATATCGTATATTCAGCTCGTATATTCAGCTCGTATATTTAGCTCGTATATTCAGCTAGTGCATTCTGATCGTATACTCAGCCCGTACATTCAGCACGTATATTCAGCTCGTATATTTAGCCCGTACATTCAGCCCGTACATTCAGCCCGTACATTCAGCACGTATATTCAGCACGTATATTCAGCACGTATATTCAGCACGTATATTCAGCTCATATATTCAGCACGTATATTCAGCACGTATATTCAGCTCGTATATTCAGCCCGTACATTCAGCCCGTACATTCAGCCCGTACATTCAGCCCGTACATTCAGCACGTATATTCAGCTCGTATATTCAGCTCGTATATTCAGCATGCACGTATATTCAGCTCGTATATTCAGCTCGTGTATTCAGCACGTACATTCAGCACGCACGTATATTCAGCTCGTACATTCAGTACGTACATTCAGCACGAATATTCAGCTCGTATATTCAGCCCACACCAACTGACAATGCACAGTCGGAGTGAATAACAAATATTCTAATAAAATTCAGGTTTTGGGAGAGATTGGTATCTGAATCAATGACATCAATAACTTTTGGTGACTTTTAATAGCAGGAATCATTCCTGGAAATGTAAACCAAAAATGTGATCGCAACACATTAGCTGTTTCCACCGCTTAGGATTATATGACAACTAACACTTGCGTTAGGGAACAACCCGCGACCCAGGGCACCAGAACAGACACACAACACGCAACACGCCACGTCCGCCGCGTGACCGCGAGTGACAGAAGCCGCGCCCGCGCCGCCTTATATACCTTTGGTTCACCCGACTCCTCGAGCGATTGTCTTATCGCCCGCACTCACACTCATCGTTCATTTTACCCGCAATCCAGCCAATCACAGACACTCTGTGTCACCAATGAGGAATGTGACACTCCGCAGACCACTTTACTGCATTTAGAGTGAAAACTCGAGGACATTTTATCACTTATGTGAAGTGATCTCTTCACATAATCATTTATACCTCTTACGCTCGACGGTCTCTGCGACCTGCTAGACGTGCCCTACGAAACTGGGACTGCACGATGGAGGACAGATGTGTACAGGATGGAGGACATATGTGTACAGGATGGAGGACAGATGTGTGCAAGATGGAGGAGAGATGTGTGCAGGATGGAGGACAGATGTGTGCAAGATGAAAGACAGATGTGTACATGATGGGGGACAGATGTGTGCATGATGGAGGACAGATGTGTACATGATGAAGGACAGATGTGTGCATGATGGAGGACAGATGTGTGCATGATGGAGGACAGATGTGTGCATGATGGAGGACAGATGTGTGCATGATGGAGGACAGATGTGTGCA
>NW_025944007.1:0-52511 GCF_000764305.2 Hyalella azteca | reverse complement strand
AACGACATAGTCAACGACATAGTCAACGACGTAGTCAACGACATAGTCAACGACGTAGTCAACGACATAGTCAACGACATAGTTAACGACGGTGTCAACGACATAGTCAACGACGTAGTCAACGACGTTGTCAACGACATAGTTAACGACATAGTCAACGACATAGTCAACGACGTAGTCAACGACATAGTCAACGACGTAGTCAACGACATAGTCAACGACATAGTTAACGACGGTGTCAACGACATAGTCAACGACGTAGTCAACGACGTTGTCAACGACATAGTTAACGACATAGTCAACGACATAGTCAACGACGTAGTCAACGACATAGTCAACGACGTAGTCAACGACATAGTCAACGACATAGTTAACGACGGTGTCAACGACATAGTCAACGACGTAGTCAACGACGTAGTCAACGACATAGTCAACGACGTAGTCAACGACGTAGTCAACGACGTAGTCAACGACGTAGTCAACGACATAGTTAACGACGTAGTCAACGACATAGTTAACGACGTAGTCAACGACATAGCCAACGACGTAGTCAACGCTTCAGTACTTTTGGTACATCCCAGAGATGGTAAAAAGTTAGCTGGATAGGCAAAAAGTTAGCTGGATGGGCAAAAAGTTAGCTGGATAGGCAAAAAGTTAGCTGGATAGGCAAAAAGTTAGCTGGATAGGTAAAGAGCTAGCTGGATAGGCAAAAAGTTAGCTGGATAGGTAAAGAGCTAGCTGCATAGGCAAAAAGTTAGCGGGATAGGCAAAAAGTTAGCTGGATAGGCAAAGAGTTAGCTGCATAGACAAAAGTTAGCTGGATCGGCAAAAAGTTATCTGGATAGGCAAGGCAAAGATAATATCCTTCACAAGAGGAGTAAAGACAAGCTAATTAATGAAGACATGCCATAGGAAGCAGCCTGCCAGCATTATTTAGGTGATTATGTGATCGTATGAGCACATACGTCGGAATGAAGGCAATTAATAGTTCTAAGATTTGATATATGTATATCAATGCTTATAATAATTGTATGGCGGCAAATGTGAAATGCATGATAACTTGGATATATCTCAGTGCTTCAGTTAATTTTACTGTGGCAAATAATAAATGCAGGATAAATTAATAAAAAAACTTAATACGACAACCTAAATACCGCTAACAGAAAGACATGAACAGGCAAGTTACAAACGACGTAGAAGAACCAGAAGTATTTATTTATAACTAAAATAATCAGAACTATGTGGGAAATTTGATAACCAGAAAATATCCCACAGATGTGCTTATTCATCATAGGGTATTAACATATGCATGAAAAGTATTGATGTATGCTTAAAATAGTAGTAATTAATTTAATGGGTATGCGACTAAGTATTTATTCACGTTATGTTGTGCTCCGAGGCATCAATTTCCGGACCGAAATCTTCAAAGACCGCGGCGCTGCTCAGTTCAACTGATAAGCGCTATCAGCGTGACACACGCGGCCCCTGTTATCTGGCAGTGATGTTATCACCACAAGGCGGTGCTTGTGATGAATATTGCCGCCATCACAACGGATTTCTTTAATGGATGTGATGACTGCATCACGGTATCGTTTGAAGTGTGATGACTGCATCACGGCATCGTGTGAAGTGTGATGACTGCATCACGGCATCGTGTGAAGTGTGATGACTGCATCACGGCATCGTGTGAAGTGTGATGACTACATCACGGCATCGATTGAAGTGTGATGACTGCATCACGGCATCGTGTGAAGTGTGATGACTGCTTAGTTAGCCTCCAGCCCAGTTAGCCTCCAGCCCAGTTAGCCTCCCGCCCAGTTAGCCTCCCGCCCAGTTAGCCTCATATCCAGTTAGCCTCCAGCCCAGTTAGCCTCCAGCCCAGTTAGCCTCCAGCCCAGTTAGCCTCCTGCCCAGACGGTCGCCCACCGCGCTATTCAGATCTTCAGATGAATTATAATTTAAAACTAAAACAAAATCTGATTAAGGAGAGTAGGTATAACTTTATATCACCACCACGCAGCACCATATCATCACCACGCGGCACCATATCATCACCACGCAGCACCATATCATCACCACGCAGCACCATACCACCACCACGCAGCACCATATCATCACCACGCGGCACCATATCACCACCACGCAGCACCATATCATCACCACGCAGCACCATACCACCACCACGCAGCACCATATCATCACCACGCGGCACCATATCACCACCACGCAGCACCATATCACCACCACGCAGCACCATACCACCACCACGCAGCACCATACCACCACCACGCAGCACCATACCGCCACCACGCAGCACCATATCACCACCACGCAGCACCATACCACCACCACGCAGCACCATACCACCACCACGCAGCACCATACCACCACCACGCAGCACCATATCATCACCACGCAGCACCATACCACCACCACGCAGCACCATATCATCACCACGCAGCACCATACCATCACCACGCAGCACCATACCACCACCACCACGCAGCTCTCAATTCATGAAAATCAAGTTTTTCCCCTAATTTTAACAATAAATCTTCAATTCAATACGAACAAACAATTGCCGTATTGTCCCTTCTTTATTTTTTACGACATTTATACTTATAGATCAATGTGTCAATGCATGAAACCACCGTAATTAGAAAGCCTCCTAATTTTCCCGTATTTCCATAGCACTATGCACTATATATGCGAAAATTTAAATGATTCACCTACTTACGATTAGAGGCTGTAACGTCTGCAGGCCCCTTGATGTTCGGTATCGTAAATTTACAATCGTAAAATATATCGCACCTGCAACAAAATCTTGAGCCTTTATATTTCTCCGAACACAATAATATGATCAAAGCTTCCGCACATCGTATGACTCACTTATCTCAACAGTCATTGATCAAAATAACGTCACCTTCCTTGCATGTTAATAAGGACTTGAAAAGTGTCAACAGAACGCTATACTTCCCGGCAAGACCTGCACAATCAGGCGATAACAGAGCCGGATCTGGCGATAACAGGCAAGACCAGGCGATAACAGGCAAGACCAGGCGATAACTATGAAGCATTGAAGGCCACGAGCATTTAGGTCACAACGTAACGTCACGACGAGTCGTGGCTAATTGTAGCGAATGCCGTCATGGACTGATATATATTGAAGCTATACGTCTTATTGATCCATTATACGTCTTATTAAGCCATTATACGTCATATTGAACCATTATACGTCTTATTGAGCCATTATACGTCTTACTGAAGCATTATATGTCTTATTGAGCCATTATACATCTTATTGAACCATAATGCGTCTTACTGAATCATTAAACATCTTATTGAACCATTATACGTCGTATTGAGCCATTATACGTCTTATTGAGCCATTATACGTTTTATTGAATCATTACACGTCTTATTGAGCCATTATACGTCTTATTGAGCCATTATACGTCTTATTGAATCATTATACGTCTTATTGAGACATTATACGTCTTATTGAATCATTACACGTCTTATTGAGCCATTATACGTCTTATTGAGCCATTATACGTCTTATTGAGCCATTATACGTCTTATTGAGCCATTATACGTCTTATTGAACCATTATACGTCTTATTGAACCATTATATGTCTTATTGAACCATTACACGTCTTGTTGAGCCATTATACGTCTTATTGAGCCATTATACGTCTTATTGAGTCATTATACGTCTTATTGAACCACCATACGTCTTATTGAGCCATTATACGTCTTATTGAGCCATTATACGTCTTATTGAGTCATTATACGTCTTATTGAACCATTATACGTCTTATTGAACCATTATACGTCTTATTGAACCATTATACGTCTTATTGAATCAATACGCGTTTTATTGAACCATTATACGTCTCCGGTCGCTAGAGCAGCGCAGAATGTGACTACATTGCACTCTACTAGTTCAGCCTTACCATACATTGGCAACACAAGCAACTCATAAAACTACACGCGTCGAAACAACTCCCGACGCGTCTTAACAACTCCCGCCGCGTCTTAACAACTCCCGCCGCGTCTTAAAAACTCCCGCCGCGTCTTAACAACTCCCGCCGCGTCTTCACAACTCTCGCCGCGTCTTCACAACTCCCGCCGCGTCTTAACAACTCCCGCCGCGTCTTAACAACTCCCGCCACGTCTTAACAACTCCCGCCACGTCTTAACAACTCCCGCCACGTCTTAACAACTCCCGCCACGTCTTAACAACTCCCGACGCGTCTTGACAACTCCCGCCACGTCTTAACAACTCCCGCCACGTCTTAACAACTCCCGCCGCCTCGTAACAACTCCCGCCACGTCTTAACAACCAACTGAATCAACCAACTGATCGCTACAAATAGGCTGGGTCTACTAACTCATCGCTACAAGTAGGTTGAGTCAACCAACATGTGGCTATAAATAGTTTGAATCAACCAACTTGAGGTTCGGCGACAGGCCTATCTAGGCCTATTCTTTAATGCCGAAGATACTATACTACTACTATACTAACTTATTGCTATAAATAGGTTGAGTCAACCAACGTGTTGCTATAAATAGTTTGAATCAACCAACTTTTTGCTATAAATAGGTTGAGTTAACCAACGTGTCAAGGGAAACAGAAACTAAGGGCGACTTATGGCCGTCACCACCAGCGTCGTCGGTGGGGCGACCATAAGGCGGCCACAGGTCGCTAGGATAAAGACTTGAACGCAGCCTGACTGATGGTGACTAAAAGAAGCTTGGATTACGCGAGCTAATATGAGATGAACTAATTAGACCTTGCATGACCGACGATAAAGTAAGATTACAATATTACAGTGCAGTATTACAGTGTAATATCGATATTACAGAGCAATATTACAGTACAGTATTACAGTACAGTTTTAGAATACAGTATTACAGTGCAATATTACAGTACAATATTACAGTACAGTATTACAGTACAGTTTTATAATAAAATATTACAGTACAGTATTACAGTACAGTTTTATAATAAAATATTACAGTACAGTATTACAGCATAGTATTTGCCTCTCACCTAACGTTTAGGTCTGCTATACGGCAATGCCATTTAAATATAGCAAGATTGCAAATATATGTACAACTTTGCTCAGATTGTAGAATACCTCCTAGAGTTATATCTCGCCTTGCTTCACTGCTGGTTACGCTATTACGTCTGGGAAATACTTCAAAATAACTTTGGATGACATATACAAGGTGCGGCGCGGGAACTTACTTATTTGAATTGCGCGCCACGTGGCGGCCATTAGTCCTAGGAAGGTGGCGCCATGCGCAATATGGTGCGCGGGCTATGAAGTTTTTCGTCCACTCAGTTCAGTTGCGACCATGCAGTGGTCGAGAGAGGAGCGCGCGTTCGCAGTCTCTGTGTACTTTTCTAACGAAACTTTAAATGTAGCTCTTTGTAAAAAAGAAAGAATTAAAACGCTATCTTTAATACTTTTTACTTTGTGATTTTTTTAAAAGAGTAAGTTCCCACGCCGCACCCTGTACATAGCTACGTAGTCTCAGCTCAGGGTGACTGCGGTTTATTTAAAGTTAGCGTCTGGGTGCAAAATCAACAGTATTGGCTTTTCCAGTTTCAAGTCTCATCTTAAAGCTGACGTTCTGAGCCAACCAACGGAACCAAAACCATCTCTGTACGTTGATTTATGCGTTCTTGTCATATTCCGAAAGTGAGGCGGGTGGGGGAGTTCTTTAACATTTTAGATCGGAGGAAATTAGCTGCCGAGCACTTAAATAGAAGTGCTCATCAACACTTCTATTTAAGAGAAGTGTGCTCATCCTATTTCTATTTAATTTGCTACTCATCCACAAAAATTCGAAAAAAGCGAAGACGAATCGATAGATATGGTCCTTACGCATCGAATGATATGCGTCTCGATGTTGTGGCTTCAAAATCCTAGGAGGAAATAGATTTCTATAGTACCCCTTTTTGCAGTTTTCTAATAATTTCACGTTTTCTTTCTTTTTTAGAAAAATACACGAACAAAAAAGTCTTAGAATTCTGTTTTACATAGGTGTACCAAGTTTCTAAGTGATCCGTCCGTAAATAAAAAAGTTTTTTCACCACCCAGACGCTCCCCCTACAGATGACTTATGGCGACCTAATTTAAATATGGGGACATTAGACCATCAATACTCCTCCTGCATCAGCTTTTATTGCAATCTACATTGAATTCTATTAAATAATTTTGATGTTCATAACGTGAAGTTCTTCTCTCAAAATATGTCTTGGAGTCAGGCCAGGCATAATCTCATTATTACCGAAGTTACCCTAGGAATATATTTTCTATGAATGGTCGTTTTTTTTTATACAAACTTCGATGAATGACTACAATAAATTGAGAGTTCCGTGAGTACAGGTCGTCCGCTAGTTCTGGCAGAATAGATTCTGTCTCGCTCATGGAACATTTTACGTTTAAACCATCCTCGTCTGAACTCTGAAGCGTCACGCTTTTAGACGAGCAATAGCAGCATGCATGATGTCGTTACAAAATCTTTTGAAAGATTGCACTTTTGGGTATCGTATTAGTAATAACAGTAGGAAGCTTACGTAGAGCTTCATCTTATCATCTATTTTATGCCGACAGATGTGGAGTGGAGTCAGTGGACAACTTGACAAGTAGCGTCTGCGGACTCTGCGCTAATATACTAACATAGAAAGCTCCTATTTTCATCTAATATGTAGTATGCACTATACACCCGTCCATATAACGTCAATGATGATAGTTACTCGCACTCGCAGGACGCAGGTTAGAATAGAATTGTTAATCACTTAAATTACTTAATGCATGGCAATGATGGCATTGATGGCAATCCATAATGGCAACTGCTGATATATGTTTCAATTTAGCAAGTAGATCATCTAGGTTTTTTTAATATTATCATAATTATGTATATATTTCTATTATTAATTTTTTTTTGTTTTTTATTTAATGAAAGTTGTTATATTAGCAGCCCTTACTTACCTATCTAAATTACATTAGCAGTAACTCATTTCATTTACTAATATATGTTCCCTGTAAATTTCTACCCAATCCTGTACTGAGCTTACATCAGCCAACCTCACAAGACGGCAGCAATTGATTTCATATACAAAGAAGCTGAAAACCACAAGCTATAATCTCTCAGGAGTCAGGCCCAAGTCCCAACCCTACAGTCATCCATCTGGCAGACCTGCGGCTTTAAGTCCACTCCAAGTGGACACCCTGCAAAGAAGAAGAAGAAGACTCCCAGGTATATACTGTACTGTGGTCTGTGCAGTGCTGCCAGAGTGCCAGTGCAGTGCACATACTGATAACTGATACCTCGCAGGCTTGCCAGGAGTAGGTAGGTATACTGCACAAGCCCCACCTGGAGTATACCGCAATGTCTGTACACCTTGCCATGAGTATACTGTATTTATCTCAGCAGTTGGCAATAATGTGTTGTGTTGTAATTGTATTGCATTAATGCAAAATTGGTTCAAATGTGCAAAACATTTTGTCAAACAACGAGAAGAATTTCAGCCGCAGACTACAGGAGGTTTGCAAACTTTGCATCAGGGGTTCCTACTTCCCAAGTTTCCAGTAATTGAACTTGAAGCACTGTATCTTCCACTCACACTCAGGATGTTTGTTGTAGCTCTGACAGTTTCTCATTTTCCTACTGAGACGAGACCCACTTCCAGACTCCCAGCAGTCAAAATATAGTACCGGTAATTAAAATATTTAATTAACATTGATTCAACATTACAAAGTTTAATTCAATATTGATTGAACTTCAGATGCTTGGTGGGCTGTTAGTCTGTTACTTTTTTTTTAAAGGCCTCCCACTGTCCCACACTCACCATTCCAACAAAAAGCAATTAATTTTATTAATTAAAAACAGGGAATGGTTTCATGTCAATGATCAGGGCCCCACGCTTAATGCCTCTGATGGTGGCCTACACTGACTCCGAGGGTCACTGAGCTGTGATGCGAGCAAGGAGCGGGCCCATGTCGAACTTTTCTCTGACTGCTGTTATGATGCTAGCTACATTGCCTCTCTGCACAGCCAAACCCTACCTTTGCTCCTACCATAGAGTCTCTCTACATTTGCCGGACAATTCCGTAATGCGACGGCCAATCTGTGATATTAAAGGACCAGTCGTTTCACCATATGTGCCCGTCGTTTCTAATGCAACTGGCTCAAAGCGATACCGAGCTGCCAGCGCCATGTATTTAGGTCTCTTGCTATCCTCTGGCCCTCCGCCAGTCCACCGCACAAGCCGCGAACCCAGCAGAAATAGCCGAATTATTGACATGCGACTCAGAGTCTCAGGCCCTCAGCAAAAGTGTCGACGCAGGTTGCATCCCAGCATAAACACCTCCCATTAGAAAATGGGGAAACCGTTAAGCCATCTGACTCAGAACTAAATTTAAACATTAGTTATAGTTAACACTTAACCCTTGTAGTCCTTAGACCTGAGACTCCCAAGTTAGTGTCCACTTCTTGAGACTTGACAATTTGGCTCATGCTCACCTCTCATAGCATACCCAATATTTTTTTCATCGTAAGCTCTCCAATAACGGAATGTTCTCTACTATTTGCTGTCGAAGTTAAATATCTGGTATACTATATATGTATTTATTATGTACGGTACCTGGCTAAATGTTCTATTTTGAGACTTTGAGTCATAACTCTTATTACTGTCAAAAATTATGCCATGTTTTAATTAAAAGTCTTGATCATTTGCAGATGAATATTTTTAATTGCTTTCTCTTGAAGCATATTGATTATTCTTCTGTTCAGTGCTAGTGACCTAACATGAAGAAGAAATATATGTGTTGTTCATGTGACTTCCAAACCACCAGCAGTGTGAGTCTCAGCCGTCACACATCAGCCCATCACTCCACTGAAAGGCCTTTTGTCTGTGATACTTGTGGTGAAAGCTTCAAAATAAAGACAATCCTAAAAAGACATATTCTAAGAAGACATTCCAGTAATAAAACTAAGCCAGGTGATATTCCTAAACATAGGCTAGGAAAATTGTTCAAATGCAATCAGTGTAATTTTTGCACTGCTTACGCAGCAAACCTTAAAGACCATGAGCTCCTTCATGGTAGCCAGCTGCTTCCTTGCACCTTGTGCAATTTTAAAACAAAGTCTCGCAAAAGTCTCTCCAAGCACCGACTTTCCCATTTGCCTGTGAAGAGGTAAGCAGAATTTTATTTATTCAGCACTGTATGATATTTGCAAATTGTTATAAAAATGATGAAAAATTTCATAGAAATTTATGCAATCCTTTGAAATAAATTTTTGGAATAGTATGAATATAGAACTAAAATTATGTAATTTTTTATATAGTGGTATTCTAGAGACCATTTCAAAGAAAATACAAATCTGAATGAAAAAAAATTATATTTTCCCAAATCATTAACTTTGTTTAATAGTTTTTGTTTAGCCTCAATGCTCTTGTTAGGTGACAAGTAAAATTCTTATGATAAGAGTAACCTATAGCAATAATAGTGCAAACTGCAAAGAGAGGGCTGAAACACTGCATACATCTAGAATTATACTGGGAACCAAGGGCTAAGCAAATTAAACAAAATTTACTAGTCATACAAATTATCTGTATATAAATTTCATACTGCATTTTACAGCACACCAACTTCATCAGTTACATGGTTCTTGCTAGTGCATAGCCATTGTAGGTATACATATTACCTTGTACTTGGTTTTCTGCCATTTTTAAACTGAATTTAATTGTTTTCATATATGTACTTCCTTTACAGAAATGTCAGTCATCTGGTGGTATCTGTCCCTACTCTCTATTCAATTCAACCCTATTCCATGAATAAATTTTTTTTCTCATATATTAAAAATACATTGATGCATTATTATGATCAAGAATTTTAATTTTTTACTTTTCAATCTTATGATATCCATTGTAAATTACTAAATGTGTTTTCTACTTCAATCTTTGCAAGAATGTTCACTCATGTTTTTTATATTTGGTATTGTTTTTAGTTGATTAGCATAATGCTGAGAAGAAGCATCTTGTGGCCATGTAATCCACATACCATTAATCATAGATGCAAAAGGTTTAATGGTCAGTGTTGAATGAATGCAAATTCAAAATGTATTTTATTGTATTGGTTACCTATGTCTTGAAGTGTTTAGTAAATCATTTCTTTTCCTTCAGATACCAATGTTCCAAGTGTTCATATGCATGCAATGATGGCTCGTCATTCTACCTGCACAATCGTCGCCACATTGGAGCTAAGCCTTTGCGCTGCACCCGCTGCCCCTACAGCACCTGCGACAAGAGTAACTTGACCAGACATTGCCGCAAATATTGCCCTCAACGACAGGTGTGCTGCAAAATTTATATATTTATTATATAAATTAATATAATTATTATATATACCTATATTATATTATTATATAAATTAACAAATATGTATAATTTAGGTACCATACCGTATATATTATATTTAAAAACTACATGCATATATGATCAGAGGTTTGAAATTTTCTTGTAAATGAAATATAGGTAACTTAATGCTTATTAAAAAGTATATTGAAATCATTATGCATGCAATTTCTAATAGCCCATATTATAAATATAGGTTATCAACTGGCATGCCGGTCACACCAAGCTTTTATAACCTCTGAAAAGTCAAGCATTGTACTTGTCAACATGTAGATTTGGTCCAAGTTTCTTGAATCTAGTTTTGGGCTATTTTGAATTCTAAATACTGTATCAATTAAATAATCACCATTGTATGTTGTGGAATGTTTTGTTGCTGCTATCATGCCAGAGCCACAAATGACAAGAACTCAGATTATTTTCAAACTTATTTTCAAAAAATGTTTTCCACACAACATGTAATTTTCCCCATTATTTACCACAATCAATTCTGTAATAATTACAAAAAAAATGACATAATAGTTTAAAAGAAACTATTAAAAAATTTCCCTGTGTCACAAGCGTTCAAGATCCATGAAATAGTTTATTATTCTGCAGTTATTAATGTGTTTGTTTCATTTTTGAGGTAGAATTGTAGAGTACCTATGTATAGGTATATAATATAGGTATACAAGGCACCCAAGGCAAGATATATATGCTGCCTTGGGTGTCGGGCAAAAATATCTTTTAATTGCAAACCTATGTGGATCAAGTTTTCTTCATAAATTTTAATTTTTTCCCTAATGGAAATTTTGTATTATCCAAATTTACTATCCAGCCATCCAGGGGCTAGCTTTCATTTCCCCTATTCTTCCTTCCATCTATTATGTGCTACTTTAAATTGAACATGAGTTTGAAATGAGAATATAAGTGGTCAAAAATTTACCTTCAAAAAGCTGGGAAGTATACTTGACAGTAATACTAATGTGCTCCGGCTATGTACAAGGGAACTCAATATTTTTATATTCAAGTTGTGTTAATGCATATATATGTACTTTTCACCTACCTGCTCTTATGCGATCATCACTAGTGTACAGATATAGTTGTGTACACACGTGCGATTGATGACCAGAGAATTCGTTGGTTTATATTATCAGGGAGTGGAACTTTTCTTCAGATGACGGTAGATAAAAAGGCAAGTTTCAGGAAGTAGTTTTTCTTTATTAACGACGTTTCGAATGCAACAAACATTCATTTTCAAGTTAGAAGAAGCATTAAAGATTGAAATTTTGGTGGAAATAAGTACATAATATAAGTAAATAGGATACAACAGTAAAATTTTGGACCAAAAATTACTCGGGAAACTCTTTCAGAGTTCAGACAAATCCGGTAGTCAGAAATAGATTGTGCGCAGTGCGCATCAGCATACGTTGGTATGACGTCACGCAATTTCTATACTAGGCTGGCTGAGTATAAGGGCAGGAGTTATAGAACAGAGAACCTACTTGCACATCCACCTCATTCTGCTGTACGTGTTCATGCCGAGCAGTGCAACACCTCTGTATCTGATAGTGATTTCAAAATTCTAGCTTCCACATGTGATGTTAGTGATCTACAAATTTTAGAATCCCTGTAGGTATATATTCAAACAGAAGCCTAGTCTGAATGTTCCTTTCCTCTTGATTCAGACTACGAATTTTAGCTCCTTTCCTGTTGAAATAGTAAATAGATAGGCCGTTCACTAGAATTAATTTCATGTCTTATTTATTTTCCGTTTTGAAACATGACGGTGCATTTTACTTCCCTAATTGATTGTATTTGTGTTTCTAGGACTGAACTTTTTCTGAACAGAATTTTGTGTTATGAACTAACGATGGAGCTGGACTCCACAACGTTTTCTCTTATAAAGATATGGTGAATTAATGTGGTATTATCTTTGCTTTTAAATTCCTGCTTAACTTGTGATTCAAGCAAACAAGGGATTTTAATACTTATGTACTTTTCAAAATATCTGTTGAAAAATAAATATTTTTACAGAGATTCATGTTTGTACAGTGGTTATGAATACACAGATAGAACCATGATTGGTTAGTGGTTACACAGATAGAACCATGATTGTATGTTCAGTTTATCCTGTTTCATTCAAACTCAATCTGTACATTTGTAACTTTTCAGGAGGAATTTTGATGCAATTTTCAATGTTGTTATAATTGAGATTTATTTCTTGATGAAGCTTTATTTCCTTAAAATATTAGGCATAGAAGACACTTCTGGTGTGCGGTTTTAATTGGAAAGTCTAATTTGAAGTGTAGGTTGAAAATTGTTAGTCAAATGAAATCAATATGGGTAGTATCTGAGTCAAAGAGGACTCAGAGAGCTACTGTACCACTGTTTACACTCACATATTTCACAAGTTTCCTCTATCACACTAAAATTACGACAATTTTTTTTTTCAGAAGAATGATCTTGCTGCTAAAGGAGGGAAATCTCTTGATGAGAGGCATCCTGATCCAGCAATAATTGAGACATCCAACGTTGTGCCATGTGTTAAAGATTTTACTACCGTTATTTGTGACCAGGGCAATCAAGTCACACCACGTGGATCATTTGAAGAACCCTTGGCTGAATTTGATTCAATTGGCACTCCTCCTACTTCTGCTGCCATCAAGAACGCGCCACTTAATTCAACAATGAATGAAGAAGGTTCATTACCAATTGAGTCTGGCTCAAACATTGCTTCAGATGACAACATCCCTCTATGTACCACCCTCACAATATATCATATTCCTTCTAATAACAATATATCTTGTTCCACCATAAGCGAATCTGTCAGTGCTAAAAGTATTTATCAAGGGAATTCTCCTTCTCGCCTCACTTTTCAAGAATCTGAAAATGTTAATAAACCTAAATACAGCTCGCCTAAGTGTCTAAACCAAAATATTGAAGGGAAATCGGAAAGTTCTACTCAATACCCATTAAACCAAAGTGGTCCAAGCAAATCTGGTTTGTGGAGGTACTCATCTAACCTAGTGAATGAAAAACAGAATTTTTCGAGTGAAAATCGAAATGAAATTTTTGCACATCCAGTAAGATGTAAACTGAACCCTGAAACATATCCCATGTCGAAAAGTTTCCCAAAGTCGATGGAAAACCCTGAAACATATCCCATGTCGAAAAGTTTCCCAAAGTCGATGGAAAACTGCACAATGGAAGATACTACCATATTTGATGACTTATTTGAACAACAGGGAATGTGTGATACTATAGGAATTGTTCTCGAACCTCACGAAGAGGCTGGAGCTCATGCATTGAAAGCAGGGTTATGTGACCCGAAATGTTTAACGTCTGGTATTTATAAATCTGATAACATTTGCGTGCAAACTCAAGCAACTGTTGAATCTACTAACATTTGTGTGCATCATCAGGCGACTGATGGCTCTTCCAATTTTGTACAACGCTCCCAGGAACACAAAATCTCCGAGCCAGACCATCCAGAAACATGGAATACAATTATAGGCAATGAAAAACCTGCTTCGGAGGAAGTTTCCGATTTTCAGTTGGGAAAACTCAAATCAACCTTTAACGTCATCACTACTGATACATCAGCTTCTGATGAAGTTCATGCGCCCCATGAAAATGACTTAAAAAATGGTGATGTACCACTTCGTAATGCAACACTACTTAATCTGCTTCCTGGAGAGAACCCAAGTATCGGAGCTACACGACGATCAACTAAATCTAATTTGAAAGTCACAGAAAATCTTCAAATTAATGAACAAAACGAAGCGAATATTGCTTTAGAACCTTATTGTAATGCTGGTGCAATTTATCCAAAAAATGTTGCACTGGATTCAGAGAAGAGTATCAGAAAGGAGCAATTGGCTCACCATGTTTCCAAATACCCATTCAAATGCTCTGTGTGTGCATTTGAAACTGGTCAAAAACGTCTCTTCAACGCGCACTGCAAAACACATTTGCCTGAAAAACCTTTCACGTGTGCATTGTGTCCGTTCAGATCCAAATACAAATGCTCATTAATTCAGCACTGTAGTTTAAAACATGATCCAACGAATCGTAGAAAAAATACCGAAATTAAACTTCTTTATAATTGCACCATGTGTGAGTTTTCGTCAACGCACGTGTCTAGTTGGCGGAGGCATCGCCGTAAGCATTCTACGATCGCTCATCAGACTGATTTACACGATAGTAAAAAGACCTTCCAGTCCAGTTTAATGAGCCAAATTCAGTGCAAAATTAATTCATCTCTGAAGCCTCTTACAAGAGAAAAGATGATGAATATGGATAATTCCAAAGAAAATATTTCTTTTGACAAGTCGGTTGTATATCTGAATAATCCAAACAATGAAAAGAATCTGAAAATAAATGAACGTCTTCTGCAAGGAGTCCCAGATGATGTTGTACGCAGTTCTGAGGAACAGTTAATAGTTGATCAAACTAAGGTAGACAAACGCTATGTTCGTTTGTATCGCTGTCGATACTGTCCTTTGGTGTTCCATGACAGCATTTCTCGCCGCCACCACATGCCGGTGCACCGAAAAGAAATGCGCTATGGCTGCACCATCTGTGGATATAGAACAAACTCCCCGAGTGTCCTGAAACATCATATCCGCAGACATCTGGCCTCTCCTTTCTACGCCAGTATTTTGTCTAAAGACTTGCGTAGTAATAATGATCTGAAGTCTGACGCGCTGAAGGTGGAGGTGGAATCTCAATTAAGTTACGAGGCAGTAGATGAGCGAGAAGAACCTGGAAAATTTAGCAGTCTACTCGCAGTGGGGGATTTTGGTGCCTGTAGAGTAACGAAGACGAGGTTAAAAACACTGGTGAATCATCGTTGCTCTGATACGAATTTTATTAACAATAGTGTGATTAAAACAATTGTTGATGATGGCTCTAATTGCAGTCAAAATAAAGTTAGACATCCTGAGACTGCACTGAATTGCCAAAATATGAAAGAGGAGTGCCGGACGACGAAAAGTGCGACTGCAATCGATGCAAATATTAATTATATCCGCCACGTGACTGGGAATTCATCGGACGACAAAATACGATCGAATAATCGACAAATTACCGTTCCAAAGCAGTGCTCCAAGTCGTCAGAGCAAGCCTTTAACAGACAATCTATTTTCAGTGAAATTGAAAATGAAGAAGAAAGTAAAACAAGAGTCAAAATAAAAATGATTATTAACGAAGCAGATTCTAGCAATGTCATACCTACAGAGGATGATCATGTCATCAGTATAAATAACGACTTGGAGAACACCATCTATATAGATGAGGCTAAAAGCGATATCATCAGCCATGAAGTTGGGAACATGGAGAGCAGCGAAGTTGAAAACCATAGCAATAGAGCGGAAATCAGCAGTTGTAAAATTGAAAACTACAGCAGCAGCGTTAAAAACCACCGCAACCGCGTTGAAAACCATAGCAATAGCGTTGACAACAACGACAACAGCGTTGAAAACAACAGCAATAACGCTGACAACAACTGCAATAGCGTTGAAAACGACAGCAGCAGCGCTGAAAACAACAGCAACAGCGCTGAAAACAACCGCAACAGCGCTGAAAACAACAGCAACAGCGCTGAAAACAACAGCAACAGCGCTGAAAACAACAGCAACAGCGCTGAAAACAACAGTAGTAAAGTTGAGGCCATCAACAACAGCGTTGCGAACAGCAACGATATTAAAATCGAGACGAACGCCGGGGTTCCATGTTCCAAGACTATCCCCAATCTCCCCGAAGACCTCCTCTACTACACGGACATCGCGGGCAGCGATGCGAGCCTGCAGGGGGCGCGACCGAGCCCCAGGGGCGCGGGTGTGAGTCCCAGGGGCGCGGGTGTGAGTCCCAGGGGCGCGGGTGTGAGTCCTAGGGGCGCGGGTGTGGGGTGCCAGCTTTGTGATTTCCGCTGCGCCGGCAGAAGCACTCTTGTTAAACACAGACTTGCCTGTCATCCTCAACTGTCTGGTGAGTCCTGTAAATATTCCAGATAGAAATGTTATATGATACTTTAGTACCTATTTATTATTCTGATTAAAAATGAAATTATCATGAAAATTTAATTTTATAATTAAAAATACATAATATTATAATTTAAAATATGATATTCTAAATTAAAATATAATTTTATATTTAACACTGTAATAATTATAAATAAAATTATTACGTTCCAATTAAATCATCAAGTGATATTTCAATTGTTATATTATTCTCTGCCGTGCATGATTGCTAGCGTTGTTAAGACAATGGCGTAAACCGTAAACAGATGATATTTTATTGCGAAATTAACAACTGGTTGCAAAATGTGACTATTCTCACGGTTGCACTCAATGTTTGAGTTATCAGATAAGACACCTCGTTATATTATTTCTGTTTTCTGGACGATATTGCCGTCCCTCGTAATTTATTCCGTTCACCAACGGTTATTAGGATGTGTTAAAATATGACAGTTTTATATTACATTTGTAATATACGATGCGTGCTTCAACTGTCCCCCGCTCAGTTCTTTGCTCTGCTTTATTTATTGCATCTTATCTCTCATTCTTATCAATCCACGCTTGATCTGCTGGCGCTCTTTGCCTTGGTCTTCCTGCCTTCTCTTAATTACGATGGTTATTGTTTTGTTGTTAGAATTTTTGAAGACTTTAGTAGCCTTGAAGGTCATTGAAAATTAACTCACACTTATTTATACACATAAAGAAAATTCTTTATTTATAATTTATAATAATTATTGAAATTGCAATATATTAATATAAATAAAATCTTATAGATTAACTATAATTTAGTATTGTCAATTGCTTTACTTCTTACATTTATTCAATTTACTTTATGAAAACGTTTACAAATTAACAATATTCATACTATATCTAAATATAGTATGAATATAGTTTATACTATATATATATTTTATATATCATATTCATACTATATTATATTCTGGTGCAGGCATGCGCTGCAAGGTTTGCTCAGCTTGCTTCCCCAGTCGCCGTCAGCTGCACCGCCACCAAGCCGCCCTCCACGCCGCCGCTCTGCCCCACCGCTGCCCAATATGTGGGTACCGCACCACCCTGCGGTACCTCCTGCAGCGCCACATGCGGTGCCACACCAAGCAGATGTTCCAGTATTCCTGTACTAAATGTTCCTTCTCCTCGCGAGCAAAATCTGCCATCGTGTTACACGCGCGCAGCCACTCAGGATCGCCGAGTTACGTGGCGCTGCTACAGGGTGACGAAGGCGACGATGAGGGGGCTGAGGTCACCTTCGAGTTACGGGCCTTTGAGGCACGAGAGGCGGGCCTCTGAGGCACGAGAGGCTTGCTTCTGAGGCACGAGAGGCGGGCCTCTGAGGCAGTAGAGGCGTGCCTCTGAGGCACGAGGCGGGCCTCTGAGGCACGAGAGGCGGGCCTCTGAGACACGTTACGCTTGCCTCTGAGGCACGATAGGCCATTAACATCGCCATTTAAGCGTCATTTCACACACTGAAGTTGGGTACCTTATTTTTCTTGCGCATTCCTGGAACACGCCTACCAAAGAATACGCTCTAGAGTTAGCAGATATGTTTTTAATACGCCTATATTTAAATTTGTTAAAAAATTGATTTTATAAAATACATTAATTTATTATATGCCTCAATGGAGTATAATCAATTCATAAAAATGATAAATAATAATCTCAATATTTATATGGCATACTGCATATAAATAATGTACATACTCTTGTTGTGCAACGACCGTCTGTTGGTTGTCAATAGTTTTCTTAAGCACTGTTGTTGAAAAATAATATCGCGACTACGTTTTGAAATGGGGTTTTATATTGCTGCATAAATTTTCAATTCATAATATCAGCATATTTAACTCCGCATATTTTTATGTATTTTTCTTACAATGTGTGTATAAATAACGCCGGAAACAAACTTGTTTATTACTCCAGCTCTTTGTTACAATATATAATATACTGCCAGAAACGGTATTTTTAAACCAATTAGAGCCACCCACGTATCCTGCTGTGGCGCTCGTAGCTGCCACGCACGGACCAATGTTGATATTGAAGCAAAGATAAAGATCTTTATTTTTATATAAGTATTGAAAAGCTCCGAAGTAGATATAGAAAGGTTGACCTAATTCAGCAAATGATTTGGTACTGCGTGTGTGCTGTTGCATCTATTTTCGTCGTTATGTGTAATTTTTCAACAATCCGCACTTTTTTCTAACCTACTGTATTCCCTCTGAATTATACTTTCAGATGGAAATAACTTTGGTCGGTTTCGAGTCTTCAGCATTTTTCTTAAATTTATGCGAAGGATTAGAAATAAGTTTGACATTCCTTCATATAACTATACGCTTTCGAAAAATAATGAATAAAGGACTGTTCCATAATTTGGGGAATAATCATTCACATTTCACACATCTTTTATTCACATCCGAGTGAACAAAGCCAGTTATTCTATATTACCTCAATTCTTGAATGTGATTACATTTTTCAGGGTAAGTTGATATACGTTTAGGGTTATTTATTCGACACCCGTTGCGTGCTCAATTTGAACTGAAAAGTGAAAAGTGAGAACGTCAGTGACTCAGTGGCAGCCCATCAAGGCGGTACTACGTAGGAAACGAGAAAAAATCGGTATTCGGATTTCGGTAAGTACCTAACATGCACTCTGTCTAGCCTCTAGGTATGTATTTATAAATTCATCTGTTGTAAAATCGCGAGCCTAAATAACTATCGCTTAGGATTAGATGTTTTTTACTTTATAGAATAGAAGTGTCGGCGTTGAAGAAATAGGCCCATGGCCTGTTGCCGATTCTTGAACTTTTCGTGACTTGATTCACAAGAGATCTGGCCTTTGGAACCCGATCTTTCCATAGCTGACGATTGATTGAGATAGCTGCTGGACTTATTGCCTGGTCCGTAATTTGCTAGGCATTTTAAGACTTGACATCATGACATATGCTCGGGGGGCGGCCCATAGTGGCAAAGCAGAGAGTTTTTTAGACTCTCCCCCAAGTTCATTTTTGAGTCCTATAAGTAGACCAGTAAAGTATCCTGGATACCAGCTTATAATACTTAAGGAATTGGTTTAAATCTTGAGTAAATGAGGAAATTAAAAATGAACTGATTCTAAAAAAGCTCTGGTTTGCCACTATTATGCAGGAGCATAATGCTCCTGCATTCTCATGATTACTGCATAGCTGATAGCTTCGTCTAGTCTGTTTTTGAAGATGTTCATACTTGGAGCGTCAACGATGCTATGAGGCAGGCTGTTCTACATGTCGGTGACTCAAAGCAAGAAGAAATGTTGTCGCATGGATGTGTTCCAATGCATAGTGACAAACCAGAGATTTTTTAGAATCAGTTCATTTTCAATTTCCTCATTTACACAAGATTTAAACCAATTTCTTATGTATGATAATGCTGGTATCCATGATACTTTGCTTGTTTACTTATAGGATCTAGTATGGAATATATCTACTTGGCGAGCCGCGACTGAATTTTTCGAGCCGTGGTTTTATGGATTTGCCAGCCGTGATTCCATTTCTACGAGCCGTGATTCTATTTCACCTGAGATTTCATACCTACTGAAATTATATGATATTAGAGCCGCGATATTTCAGACAAAAATAGGACTTTTCCAGACTAGTATAGGACTCAAAAATGAACTTGAGGGAGAGTCTAAAAAAACTCTCTGCTTTGCCACTATGTTCCAACGTTGTTTTTTTAGTTTATAGCCGTGGGGTGCCCGTGGCCCCTGGTGTTGGTTCTTGTTTCAAATTCTAGTAGGTAATAATAATTCTTCTGGGACCTTGTATAAGCCATGAGTATGCCACACTCAGGATGATGTATGTTTTCGGTGAATTTCCCGCGCATTTTCACTTTTTTAAGCTATTGCTGTGCACAGTTGACAGTTGGTGCAATATAATGAAAATTGATTCTCTTCGCGCACGTGTTCGCGCAATCCCGGCCATCAATTCTACGTTGCGCTGCCGCGCACAAGCAGTTTGTGGAGGAACAGACGTAATACTCGCATTACTGATTACTCAGTACAGTATGCCTTTAATTATCTTTCAATAATATATGATTTTTCTTGATACGGAAATTTGGTGAATGAGAAATCTAGAACTTTGTTTTAGAAGAAATTTTCTCCAAAGTCAGATGGCAACACTGAACACAATCTGTTTACATTTTGTATGTATAATAGCCACAGTTTACAATTACCGTATGTTCCGTATCCGACAAGGCGGACAAGCGGAAGAGTCAGAAGTAACCCGGACATGTCTTACATTTTATTATTGTCAGTTCGACTCGCGTAGTCAATATACTCGCGTATATTGTCGACTAAAATAGTAGAACTATTTTAGCTTTCTAAAGTACGGCGCACGGCACATTTTTTTACCAGCATAGTATGGCGCACCGCGCAGGTCGTTAAAATGACAAAATAAATTCCCGCGCACCTGGCACATCTTCCTGACCATGGTGAGTATACTTGTATACTTCAATGCAGGCATGTAATGTATCTACTTGGCAAGCTGCGACTGAATTTTTCAAGCCGTGGTTTTATGGATTTGCCAGCCATGATTTCATTTCTTCAAGCTGTGATTCCATTTCACCGAGCCGTGAATTCCATATCTTGGCCATAAAAAGCCATTTACGAGGTGCGAATTTATTCACAAAGTCCATGCACTGTTGCACGTGTTACCCCAAATCTCTAATTTTACCCCAAAACAGTCAAATGGCAATGATAAAATTTGTCTTTACTGTAAGTTGATGCAGTCTGACCGCTTTGACAGTTAAAAATTTTATGAAGTGACATGTTTGCAAAGTGCAAACCGCGATTTTTCAATAAAAAAAATTTATGACATTTGACACGAGATTTCATACCTACTGAAATTATATGATATTAGAGCTGCGATATTTCAGACCAAAATAGGACTTTTCCAGCCCTGCTTCAATGAGCTCCCCACGCAGATGTCGATAACTGAGGCTTGGAAGCTTCATAATCTTCAATCTTTCCTCATAGGACTTGCTTTTCAAGCCCGGAACTATCCTTGTTGCGCATATTTGAACACTCTCTACTAATTTTTTGTCCTTTTCGAATTTTGGTGACCACACAATGTTGCCAAACTCTAGGTTCGGGTGCACGACAGCAACAAACAAATGCTTCATTGTTTCTGCATCTATGAACTTGAAAGAGCTTCTCATCAGTCCAAGTTGTTTATTGGCTTTATTAACTTGACCTTCAACATACTTAGAAAATTTCAACTCATTGTCGATATTAACTCCTAAATCCTTTTCCGTTGTTGACTTCGACATCATCACTCTGTCGTTGCAACCGTGTCTTCTCATACTGTAATCTTGCTGTTCATTATTTTTGCCAAGGTGGAGAACTTTACATTTGTCAGCATTAAAGCGCAGCTGCCACTTATCAGCCCAGTCCACCAGCCTGTCAAGATCACCTTGCAACTATACTTTTTGCGACGTATTCTTCACTGTATTATAAATTTTTGTGTCGTCGGCATACATCGAGCAAATGCTAGACACAGCTTCTGGCAGATTGTTTATAAATGCAACGAATAGAATAGGCCCGAGAACGCTTCCTTGTGGCACGCCGCTGTGCACTGAAGCCCAGTCTGATACGGACCCATTAATGCTGACACGTTGTAGCCTCCCTACTAGAAAATCTCTGATCCATTTGAGTACATTACTCTATTCCCAAAGACTTCAATTTATGCAACAGCCACTCATGTGGGACACCATCGAATGCCTTGGCAAAATCAAGGTACACTGCATCTACTGGCTCCCTTTCGTCCAGCAGGTGGGTCCATTTGTTCAGAGTCAACAAGAGGTTAGTGGTACAGGATCTTCTGGCAATAAAGCCATGTTGACAGTCTGATAGGAGATTATTAGCAGTCAAATGATCTATCAATCGATCCCTCGCAACAGATTCCATTACCTTGCAAACGACACTTGTCAAACTAACAGGGCGATAGTTGCCCGGGCAGCTATCGTCACATAGTTGCCCGGGCAGCTTTTGTCACCTTTTTTGAACAATGGTGTCACTTGAGCTTCTTTCCAGTCAGCCGGCAACATTCCTTTGTTCAAAGTATTTTGAAAAAGTGACGTCAGAGGGCTGGCTATGACAGTTGCTAACTCTTTGAGTAATCTGGAGTGGAAGCCATCTGGTCCACATGACTTGTTTGGATTTACAGCGATAAGGCGCTTGAGAACCTCTTCTTCTTGTATTTAAAAGCTTGTTAATTTAGAGCTGACTGGGCGCTCCTCAATAGCTGGAATACTGTTCAAGTCCTCTTCAGTGAATACTGTACTCTACTGAAAAAAATACGTTAGCTTTGCCCTCATCAGAGGATATCTTTCACTGATCTACTTTCAAATCAGAAATACCATCCTTCGTCTTGCACTTTGAGCTAGCGTTGAGGGTTTTTACTGTGGTGTGACAGCTTTCTTTAGCTTGATTTCAAGCTCTTGCGTATAGGTTATAGTCAGCATTGCTACGAGTCTGTAAATAATGCTGGTATGCTTCCTTCTTTGTTTTCAGCTTAGCTAAAACTGTACTGTTCATCCACCGAGTTTTTTTTGGCTCCACTAAGCTTAATTTTAGGTACACGTGCATCAACTGCTGACATAACCATGTCCTTGAGAAGTGACCATGACTCAGCCACATTCATGTCCTTAATACAGTTAAAAATATTCACTGCTTCACGGAGTTTATCATAGTCGCCTTTCGCAAAATTCAAACGCTCATGCTTCCGAGGCGTCCTTTCTGTACAGCACTTGAGTCTGAAAAACAATGATTGGTGATGGCTTTTGCCCAACGGAGCCTCATGACGAAGCTCATCCAACATTGATTCATCACTGTTAAATACCAGGTCTAGAATATTGGGAGTCTGTTTACTTCTATAATGGGTTGATTTGGTAACGTGCTGGACTAGGAAGGAGTCTCTTACTGACTCCATGAACAAGGATGCTGGGTGATTCTCTTCCCTTGGAGAGGATCCATCTATCCAGTCTAGCTCTGGATGATAAAAATCACCAACGACCAACGTGTGTGACCTATGGAAAGTCATGCGCGGTCAATGACTGTTTAGTACTTTATCGTTATCAGAAGAACTGTTTGGTGATCTATACACAACGCCTATGAGGAGGCTATCTTTGCCTTTTAGAGTAAGTTTGCACCACACTGATTCTCTAGCTTATTGATGTTCTGCTGATAACTTGACTTGCTGGGCCCCATAAGAGGTTCTAACCCACAAAGCAACACCTCCACTGCACTGCTCTTCATTTAAGTTATGAAAACACTCAAATTATGTGCTGGGCAGCTTTGCAGGAGTTGCAAAAATTTTTTAATCTTGTAGCCCTACTGTTAGTACTGTAGTAGGCTATGACTTCCATCAGCTAGTAGTGAAAAACTAGTGAAGAGAATTATATATTGACCTTCATAAGTTCATCAAGTTCTGTAAGTAGTTTTTTAGCTGCTCATTTGCTACTATGCGTGATTTAGGTTTGTATGCAAGTTCAATTATTGATGTACCTAGACTAGAAACATCATAACATAACATATTGATCTCGGCGCTGAAGTGTGAAGTGTGGCCTGTTGTCAATTCTTTTCCTTTTTGTGCCTTGTTCACAGAAGATCTAATATCATTTCATTTGATCGGACCTTTTCATGACTGATGATAGTTTCAAGTAGCTACCGTACTAGACTTCCACTGGGTTTGATCATAGTGGCAAACCAGAGCTTTTTTAGAATTTAGTTCATTTTTAATTTCCTCATTTACTCAAGATTTAAGCCAATTTCTTATGTATGATAATGCTGGTATCCAGGATACTTTACTGGTCTACTTATAGGACTCAAAAATGAACTTGAAGGAGAGTCTAAAAAACTCTGCTTTGCCCCTGTGGGTTTGATATGGTGCTAGGCATTTCAAATCTGAACATATATTCTTCCATAGCTTTATCTAGTCTGTTCTTGAATGCGTTCATACTTGGAGCGCCAACAATGTCATTGGGAGGCTGTTCCCCACTGAGCAGAGAGTGGATGAATATTGCAAGATCTTTGGCAATGCTTCAGTAGCAAAATTTATGCCTTCAGAAGATCTTGCTGACACATTTAGATTGAAATTCTTGCATTTAATGCTTGTCCGGAAATCAGTTGCGATGAGTTCCCGCCAAAAAAAGTAAACATCAAGTTTACGATTACGTAGTTGCTGTCGCATTAGAGCGGTCAGACTGCATTATCACATGTTCAGTTGACACTTGCTGTACAATTGAACTGTTTTTAGGGCAAAATTAGTTATATGGGGTAACACATGCATGCAACCTTGTAAATAAGTTTGTGGCTTGTAAATAGTTTTTCATTACTCAGCGTAAATGGCTTTTCATTAAAAATTATCCAACGACGCATCTTAAAATTACCCGGCAACGCTTAGGGCTTGAAAACCTGTATATTGGCAATGCTGCATCCACCCTCTGCACTCTGGGCTGTTCCACTGTCCGAATGTCGGTGATTCGAAGTGAGAAGAAATGTTGGCGCGTGGAGAAGTTGCAGCGCAGGTTTTTTAGTTTATAGCCATAGCCCCTGGTGTTGGTTCTTGTTTCAAGTTCTAGTAGGTAATCCTTCAGGGGGCCTTGTTATTTCACATTTAAGATAGGCACCGGCCGGGCACGTAAATAGACAACCTGAAGACGCTGATCTTTAGTTTCTTAGCTGCTGTCATGTGGGATGGTTCTCATGCAGTCGTTTCCACCCTCCTTGACTGAATTTCAGCTCCAGTAACGTCTAGTCATGTATCCATGCCACCTTTAATGCCTAATTCAAGGCGCTTGGGAGTTGGGTCTTTGCCGCACTTTACTGAACATTCACACTTATTGTCACTGCAAACCTATCTCCTCCTAGAGTTTTCAAGCTACAGCAATGAAAGATATACCATTTAATTCACAAATAAAAGATCTTGAGATTGGTTATAGCTTTTTTTAAATTACCCCCCAGTAGCTGATAAGCACTCCGCGATGTAGCGTGTAGCTTGAGTTCTCCGACCTTACGGTCGATGCTGTAGCTCATAACTCTGTATTACCACCCCGTATACAAGATACGTTATCTGGACTTATGTGTCTTACTTATCCCTCACTACCTTAGTCAACGTAACCCGATCCTCAGATAGAGCTTAATATAATGAGTTCAGATAACGTATCTTGTATACGGGGTGGTAATACAGAGTTATGAGCTACGGCATCAACCGTAAGGTCGGAGAACTCAAGCTACACGCTACATCGCGGAATGCTTATCAGCTACTGGGGGGTTTGCTCTAGGTTGCTAGCCCTTTTATAACGTTCGCTTCCGCCCACTACTGCGGTCTTGATCGCGTGATCTATCACGTGTCTATCAGATGTTGACTTGTGGACTCAATAGCTAACTAGGTCTGTTGGTAAACACATTAGGACTTGTTTCCGCGACCTACTCTCGGACAAATTTCGTTATAGTTTTGAAAATATTTGAAAAAAGGGAGGAAATTCAAAAAGGTGGGGGGGGAATCAATATTATTTTGAAAAATGCCCACCCCACCTGCAAAAATTAGAATTTTGAAAAACAGCAAGGACCAATAGATAGATATGGTCCTTATGCAGTTACACCCAGTCTGTAGAGTATGGCACAACATAGGTTGAGGATGCCATTATTCTGTCCTGAAGATGCCAAGGCACCATCTAAACGGACGGTGGATGCTGATGTTCGCAGCAAACGGCTGCCAAGGACCCCGAAATTGATTGTCCGTGGTCTGGAAGTTGTTGCGTGGGCGCTGGAAGTTTATTTTGGGATGTACACCAGTACGCCAGGACAGAAAGTTGCCAGTATGTTTGCTAGAAAAACAAAAGTGCAACTCTGACTGATGCCTGATGATCGATACCGATGCGCGCACTTGTGCGATCAATGCAGCTGTTTCTAAATGATAGACATAGACGCCCGCGCTTCACTGTTAAGGATTTTTTATGTTTTGTCATGTTCTTCAGAATGTTTTCAGTAGATATGAATTATTGATTTGATTTAATATGTATTTGTGCTTCTTATATCAATTAATAAAAGAAGAAAATAGAATATTATAGGTGAATTTAAATTGAAATTTAATTTAAATGCTACATTGTGGAAATGAATAGCATGTATAAATTACCCACAATAATAAATCAGCAAGATTATTTTTCCAGATTTTTTTATAGTTTGTTTTTAATAAAGTTGTAATTATTTTTCAGTGATCACAATGATTAGCAGTGACAGTGAAGACGAGATATTCTTCGGACCTGTTGTAACTGAGAAGGAACTTCGGAAGATCCAGCAACTGGAGGAGCGCAAGGCACAGCTCTTAGACCCAGCAACCTTCCATTCCCAGTAATTATCATTGTGATACTCTAACTCAGCACTTATTTTCTGTGGTCTAGTTGGGGCTAGATCTCATTAGCATAGTCTATTTGGGATTGTGCCTAATTAAGTCTCATTAGCATGGCCTGCCTAGTTGTGGCTAGGTCTTATTAGCATGGCCCAGCTATTGCTAGGTCTCATTAGCATTGCCCAGCTATTGCTAGGTGTCATTAGCATTGCCCAGCTTTGGCTAGGTCTCATAGGCATGATCCAGAATGAATTAGCATATTAGAATGATTACTGGGTCCAGTGGGTATAATTTTCGTTGACTATAAACTTGAGTGAGTAGTTAACTGATTTCTCTTCTAGGAATTTTCCTTAAAAGGAAGACCTCACTTTGATCTGTGTAGAAATCATCCAAGTGTTTTTATTATTAAATAAATTGCAAGAACTTGAATTAAGGTGGATGCTAGTCCAAAACTGTAAGTACTGTTCATGTACCTATATAAAGGCCATGTTTGTTAGCCTACTTTACAATATTATTGTATTCATGATTTTTCAATGCCCTCATGACATGTTGGATAGCTGGATGTTTGAATTTTCCAAATGAAAAAAAAAGTGCATCTTTGTTGTCCAGATATTTCTAGTATTGAGAGCTCCATTTCATTTCACTGCCATGGTTCTTCAATTTGTGTAATACAGAGCTATCAATAAAAATAATTTATCTTACTAGTGATCAATGTTTGAACAGCTTTGTTACATAGCTTTTATATATTTCCTAAATCATTGCCACTCACGTATCTATCCTTTAATATGTTTTCATTTATCACTCAGTTATTTTATCATACTTGTTTGACCTGGTGGCAAAAGTTTGATGGATTATATGGTTATTTTTCACGGAGCTTTGTACAACTCCACTAATCTTTTGAACAGAGACGAATCCATTCCTGATGCTGGAGAAGCTGCATCTGAAGAAGAGAAGGCCACTAACAAGGAAGCCACTTCAGTTGCCGACCAGATTCATCTCAAGACTCCCCAGTCAACTTCATGCACGATCGTTGAGCATGGATCCCCCTCCAGCCAGGATTATGCTTGTCAAACTTCAAGAGCTTCCTGCAGTGTCACAGAATGTTTTGAACCGGTGTTATTGCGACCCGATTCTGATGATCTTGCCAGTAGTTTTATTCCAATTCCTGATTTTACTGATGTACAGGAGACCCTTGTCAGAAGCAGCGACCTGGGGGGTGTTTCTCCTGGCATTCAGCCAATGGTTCATCTCCTAGATGAAAGCAAATGTAATGAAGGATCATCACTGAAGAGCAATCAGTCGTCCATGTGTGAGGAGCCTGTGCTTATTGAATCCCATGCTATTTCCAGTGATGTCATGGAGACTGACAGTGGAAACAGTGCGACCACATCTGTAATTGTCAACTTGGAGGATAGTAAAAGATACTCTAGTGAAGCCACCCTTGCTGTTGAGAGTGATGGTGGTCAGATCAACTCATCAGGTTACTTTGGCTGTGGGGAAACTTCTGATGACAGTCATACTGTTGCATCACATTCGTTTGTGTATTCGGCTTGTGGATCTGATAATATAATCACCAACCTTACCTCAAATGTTGCTGAAACTAATGATAATAAGTGTGTAATGAACTCAACTGGTCAATCTTTTGAAGAAATGAATCCACCTAGCCATACTCCTGGCATGAATATTCCTGATGCCTCTTGTTTGGGAAGTAGCGACAATGAACCAATGGAAATAGCTGTACATGACAAAGAAGAGCACAGACCTGATGTGCCATCTAACGCAGGCTCGAGTATTGCTTCTAACAACTTGCATGCTCTTGCTGGTGCTGCCTGTGATTACAGTTACCTATCTGACCGCTTTTCCATCATCAGCATTGATGAAAATGATATTCAGGACCTTTCGACTCATCTTGATTGCATTGAAGAAGGTGCTGAAAGTAAAATCTCAAATGATAACAACAGGGACGTGTGTGTTGAAAAAGAGCCTGTTGACATGAATCAACCCAAACTGGAGGCTGAAGTTGATAGTTTTGGTGAACCAAGTGCTCAGTATGACTCAAGTTTCAATGAGAAAGTTGATATATCCATTGATTTATCTAATGAAAATGTCCCTTCTGACTGTGCAGATTTATGCTCCGTAACTCCTCCCTCAATGATCATGCATAGAAAACTGGCATGTGGAGCTGCAACACCCCTCACACCATCAGAGCTCATCACTCCACCTCCAAAATATGATATTTATTATAATGATCCTATTGAGTTGTGTTCTAATATCAAATCATCCCCATCTGAAGATAATTGTTCAACCCAAACTAATGGATTGGAAGAATCTGAGAAATCTGATCATTGTACAAGAGGGAAGAGTTGCTCTGATTCACTCTCAGAAAATTCGTCACTGTGCCTTCTAGCTGATGTTGCTATTGCGGACCAAGAACGCAAAACACTTCAGAGCGGCGAATCAGACGTGGGTGATAGTTGTCAAGCTTTGAATGACTTAAAAACTGGAATGCAAGAAGAAATAGCTTGCAACACTAATAAATTTTCTACTGATGATAATCTTTTGAGCCTTCCATCTCCTACTAAGAGGAATTCTCATATTACGACGGCATCACAGCCAAATGTACCCGCATTTATCTGCAGAAATATGACCACGACTCCGGTGAAAATGCAGCCCTGTTCTCCCGCTCGGGAAAAATTTCTGACATTTGCTCGTGAATTGAAGGAAGGGACAATATCAGATACCAGCCCTTTCAAGGCAATCATTGCTTCAGTGCCGACAAGATCCCCTGTCAGAAACATCAACAAAGAACTTGGTCTGATGCAAGAGAGTGCATCTTCTAAAGCCTTGCAAAGCAATGCTCTGAGAAATAGATTTCAAGATATTGACCTCACTTCTGGTGTGCAAGTGCAAAATATTCCTGCTGATACTAAGGTTGAAAACAAAATCTTAGATGAAGCGGTTGGTATTGTGGATTTGAAGAAAGATGCTGACAGTGTGATCCGTTCTCTTGGTGAACATAATTCAGTCCCAAGACAGAGCTTCTTCTCTGCTTTAGAAGTTATTGATGTGCACAAGCCTGATATTTATGGAACTTTCTTGACTGACTCGGAGGGGAATTCTGAAACTCAATATGAACCCGAAGTTGACCTAGTTGAACAAAATCATTCTGAAGTGCAAAATTCATCTCATGTCGACAATTTGGATTTGCTGGAAGCACTTGAAACTGCTAGGGAGTCAGACGAGGATGAAAGCTTCAATGACCAAAATTATGATGCTTCACATGATCTTAATGATGTCATGATGCAATTTAATGATACGTTGGAGAGAATGGATTACTTACTGAAAGCTAGCCAAGAGTACAACGAAGGACTTCAAAAGCAGGAGGAACAACAAGTCGTTGAAGATTTGGTGCGAGAGCCACCAAAAAGCTGTTCCACCATACCTGAGGAGAAGGAAGACGGGCGTAGCATCACTGCAACGTCGTCACACCATGATGGCACTGTGAACAAAACTGTATCGGATGTTGGCAGCTACAACTCGTCTAGTTCTGAAGTTGCACCTGCCAATTTGGCCATCCATGAAGTCTCTGGTGGAGAGGATGTCAAAGAAATAGCCGTAGGTACTGATCTTCGAAATGAAATAAAGCTGGAGGACGAGTCAACTATACTTGGTTGTAAGAAACATAGCTTGGCAAGTATTGCATCGAACTGCTCCTTTACCCCCATGTTCGATTCAACTCACACGTCGTGCATCCCTCGCCCTGTAATTCCAAATGAACTGCCCTCTGGGGAGGCTGGAAAATCTGTCAGAACCTCTACCAACTCCACGCTAGGTGGCAAACAAAATCGCATTGTTGAACATGCGATAGGTTCTTCAACGGAGAATAGCAAGCTACATAGTTCATGTGTTAACAGAAAAGATCTTGTGATTAAGACACCCCGCAAAAGCCTCGAAAAACCATCAAGTAAATGCCATTCAGTTAAAGTGACTCCTGCCAAGCCTCCTCGGTCAGCTCCGATTAACCTAGAAGTGAAGCCAATTGCTATTGTTTCTCCAAGTTTGATGAACGATTCTACGAGCAAAAAACATCCACTTCCGGAGTCGAATCGGCAGAAGGATGACGTGGAGAGTAGAACTCCAAGGCCAGCTCTCAGGTCTCCCATGGCTGCTCCAAAAAGTGCTCCTACCGATTCAGCAACCTGTCTTCTATCTCGACGAGTAATGTCTTCAAATAACCCTTGCAAGTCACCAAAAAACACTTCATCATCTTCTAATTTGTCCCGTCATCCTAGCAGTCATGCACTCGAAACTGGAATTTTCAGAACCCCTGTCCGAACAGTTCCAGTATACAAGAATGTCAACCAAACCCACAGCCTCCCTCCCAAGAAAATACCACAAAACTCTCGTCGGCCATTTACACAATCGTCACTGCAGACAACAAATCCTCAAGTACTCAAATTCTCTCATTCTTCCGCAGCCTCATCAGCCAAACCAGTCTCGTTAGCTTCTACACCCAACAGAACTGCGCCCAAAACGCCCAGGTTTGCTACTCCACAAGGTCCTGTTGCTCGTTCCCTCGCGAAAAACCCTCCTCCATTGCTCTACACAAATGTCAGACCCAAGTATTGTCTTAGTCCTACCAGACTCCATGAGCCTCGCAACGAACCAAGCAGTGCCAGCCAGAACGCAGCCTCTCCTGTTGATCTTGATGACAGCATAAGGGAACGGAACCAAAAAATTGACCGCATCCAGAAAGCACTGGACCAACTTACCTCCAAGGTTGGTTCATAAGCTAAAAGATATTTTTTGTAGATGTATACATAGAATATATATTATGTAACTTTCATCAGTCTTGCGTGCTGAATGAGAGATTAGCTTTGAAATTGTAGTGATAATAATTCATGATGTGACGCCTGCTTCGGGATGGTCCATTCTTCCATGAATGAAAATGAAGCTCAAAAGATTGAATCGTGACGATGTTATACGTGAGTTTGTTCACAAATCTTCCCTCAGATTATGATGTATATTCCTATAGATATATTAGACTCGTGCTTTGAGCTTTCCCCACAAAAATCTGATCTTATTTTTATTAGGCTCTTATAAACCCATAATTATTCCCCAGCAATCCCCTCTGAGTGCCCACAACTCCGCGCCCCCGAGACCCGCGGCCCCAGCTGTGCTCAAGACGCCCCTGCCCTTCGTGCGCTACACCAACGCTCCTGCCTTGCAGCTGGTCATATTATTGCTATTTTTATATTATTGTTGAATTGATTATTTATCCTTACTAACTACTTTCTTGTATTTATCATTTCGATTATTCCATTCTAGCTTGTGTCCTGTACATATGTTAGTTCTATTCGGAAAATTATTTATTTAGGATAAACGCAACAGGAAGCAAACAAACAATCTTATTTTTGAATAAGATTGAAATTAATTGTAATAAATTAAATGAAATTAATTATGCTGGTGTAACTAATGGTGCTTGCATTAGTATACCTAATGGTGCTGGTGTAAGACATCCAACCTTCTTGCCACAGAACAACAAAGAGAACGCCGCACCCAAGCGTCCATGCTGTCAGGGCAAACCTCAGGAGCTGAGTCACAATGACCCACATATGCAAGTCCTCAGACACACAGGTAAACTCAGCGCCTTGCAGTAGAAGCATGATGGAACAGGGGGGGGGGCAATGAACGTGTACACATTTCATATATGAACTTGTACACGTTTCATATTGGATCGGAAACCATGAAACTATAGTTTTATCGTATAATTCAAGTTGAATTTTTGAAGCGAGCAAGTTATGGAGCTGGATCTAACATGATCATGTGCACTGATATTCATGGAATTCCACCTCATGCATTAGAAATATTTATCTTTTTGATTTTATTAGTCCCCGCATTCCAGAGCTTTCTTACATGTAGATAGAAATTTTTCCTGAAATGTCTCGAGTTAGGGAAAATTTATCTTCTTCCATTTCATCCCTGATTTCAATATTCAGACTAAAAGATGAATCAGAGATGAAATACAATGCTCATATATTCTCTGTTGTCAGGCCAGAAACTCATAATTGTTCTAATTCGCTTACTTGTGTAAATTTCAATTATAGTTGAATTATGATAATCAAATGATATTGATTTATGTTGGTAGATAAATGATTAGTTTAACCATTATTACTTGAATTTAACTTTGCTCCTGCTCTTTTGATCTGCATTCCTATTCGTCTTATTAGATCACCTGCACTAATGATTTTTTCTAATATTTTGCTTCTGAAAAAATATCTGTTACCTTATGTAGGTTCACCAAAAACTTGAATAACTTCAACGTCATATGTATACCTGTATGATCTGTATCAAAAGTCGTTCAGATCACCTGCAGTATTAATCTCCGTTCGTGCTCTTATAATCTGCATCACTAGTTATGTTATCAGTTCACCTGCAGTATTGAATGTCACTAATGTTTTGCTTCGGCAGGTCACGTGATGGTGGCCAAGGGCTCCTCTGAAGACGACTCCCTCATGGAGGTGTCGGTGCACGAGCGACGCTCCATTGCCTACGCCGGCATCTTCGGCTCCAAGAATCAATAGTTTATTAGTTCATGATATTAGTTTTAGTTCGTATCATTATGAGGAATTGTGGCAGCATCAGCTCATTGTTTATTTTTATGTTACACAATACTTCCGCACATCAAGTCTATGTTATTATTTCTTTTAAAGTACGTTTTCAAAAGAAAGCTGTTAAACTTTCTTCTATCTGCATACACGATCGTACAATGTCTTTTAATTACCGATGATTTTTTTTTCAAACGTGCAAGCTCGTCGAGTGTTCGATGTATAGAAAGATAATGCGAGACTGCTGTTATGCGATGCATTACTTGTTATATTTTGGAGATTTGGTACTTGATGCCAATTACCTATCGACGTAGCGATCTTTGATTCTTTTCAAGTTGTGTAGCTAACATCATAAGTAACACATGACGCATAGTGCTTAAAAATACTTAATGTTTTGCGCGAGCTCGTGCCGATATTAAAAAGGCATTCAATTTTTTCCCAGTGTTAGCTAGCTGGAAAAATTTTTCACCATTTTATTTTTATCTCAGGTAGAGTGTGATGAGTTTTATTCCAGCTTCGTTTCCATGGAGAAATTTTCAGTACCTAGTTAAGTTTACCTACGGTATGTATAATTTTAAGCAATACTTAGTTAGAAATAAGTCTTAGTTGTTTCTGATTCTTGTTAGGCAACAAAAGTCTAGATGCTTTTCAATTTATAATGGAACTGTTCAACATACGATAATGGCCATGCGCTGTGAAGTGGTTGTCTCAAATAAGATATTATTAAGTCGCCTTTTTTTTCAACAGTCGTTAAAGTTGAGACAGACGCATTGCCTTATTCACCCCTAACCCTCCGATTTGTATGGCCTAATCTGTACGCATCGTATTTGCTTCACATTTAGAGTGTCGTCAAACGCAATCGTTATTCTTATGTAGCCGGATCCAGAGCCCTTGGCATCTGAACTCTTTTGCTTGCTCGCAAATAATTATTCTGCACTGAAAAGTGGGTTATGAATTGAATATACTATGCATCACAGTATACAACGTAACACAGTATAGGATGCGCCACTTATTGCCACTTGAAGGCGTGAAGTGTCTTCACTTGCATCCCGAAATTATAAATACGATTTTTGTATGAATAGATAATTTATAAACACATTCACGTGAGACGCGCTTGCTCCACGCTTTCGTAAGTTTCCTAGATCGTTTCTAATTTGGTCAAATATGTGAAATGTTACATGCGCTTGGTGAGGAAAATGCAGTGGACGAAACGAAGAGTCTATTGCCTGCGAATCCAGTTTAACTTCCATTCTAGTACCTATATGTTTGTGACTCTACTTGCATTTTTCCAGTTTACAGATGGAGTTAGGTGTAGTAGCGTTATCATAAAAATCTCTTAACCAATCGTTGAATTCGAAATTGGATCCTTAGGTATTTTCGAGTTCGAAGTATTCCTTTCGTCTAGCGGCCTGACTTTGTACATCAGGGGACCGTACTAAAATTTAGGTAATTTCTTACATCAATTTCAAAGACCATCAAAAAAGACATGAACACAAGTGTATCACTAGCGGGGACACGATGCTGTCATCGTGTTTATACAGGAATTTTAGGAAGGCAAAGTAAATCGCCTCTTCAGAGTAGTCATCAGAGGCACTTATAATATTTCAAGTAACTAGTAGAAAATTTCCGAAAAAGTTTATATTTCTGTATTTATTGTGAATTTTCACTTCTACCTTTAAATATTGGATAATAAAAAACTTTGTATCGCTACTCTGCTTGAACAATAGACGAACTCTCCAACTTACAATAATTGTTTTGAATTAAATGTCTGAAACTGCATAGCGTAATTACAAACTTAATTTTAATACAATCGCCACTATACATGCAACTCATCGAACATTTGTCGAGTCTCGACCCTACATTTCTCAGGAGAAACAAAATTTCCAGCAGTCGCGCTACGCTTACTTCGTACGTCAGCCAACGAGGGTTCAAACTTCTTTAATTTATGTCATTTCAGCCTACCATGTCTCTCAGTCTGATCCCTAAAATATCACCTATCTTTTAATGTCCCCCTGGCCCCTACCCTCATAAGTCACCCTGCCTCCCTTGTGCCTTCAGATGTTCCCTTACCTCCTCTTACCCTCGGAAGTTGCCCTACCCTCTTAAGTCCCCTTATCTACCCCCATCAAAAAATCTCCCACTCTCCCCCCCTTAAAAATCCCCCTACCTTCCCCCTTAAAAAGTCCCCTTACTTCCCCACTCAAAAATCCCCCTCAAAAATCCCCCTACCTCCCCCCCTTAAAAAGTCCCCCTACTTCCCCCCTCAAAAATCCCTCTACTTCATCCTTCAAAAATCGCCTCTAACTCGCCCCTCAAAAATCCCCCTACCTCCCCGTCCCCTTAGAAGTCACTGACTCTGCCCTTCCTCTCCCAGTCGCCGTATCTCGTGGGCTCAGGGCCGCGGGGTCCCCCCACTTCCCCCGTCGCGGGGTTCGTGTTGTTGGGGAAGGGCGGCAGAGGCTCCTTCTCCTGGAACGGGTGAACTGTCGCGGGGGAGGCCGCCTCATCGCTGTCAAGCTTGCCTGCATTCCATTGAAATATAACTTCACTTTTATTATATATTTTATTATATATCTACTATTGACAAAGTCAGGCACACAATGGCATTTATCATTTGTACAAGGGCATATCCATTTACAAAGTAAGGTAGAAAATGGCATTAATCATTTACACAAGGGCGGTTTATATAATTCAGTTGTTCCCATCCTTTTTCAGGCTGGCGCCGGCGCCCCCTTGGGCTCCCTACTGAATTTCTAACGCCCCCCACAGACATAGGACTCTTTCTTGAAATTTAGTACGCTGCAATTTTAAAATATAAATATTAAACACAAATGTGTATTACACAAATAGAACCCCATTTAGTGAAACAATATGTTTTTTCAGCTGTTTTAACTGTTTCAGCACTAGAAACCTAGGACGTCTCGGTCGAATTTACGGCCGGACTCGTAAGCGGTCTCACGACCAATCTCCAAATTCAATTATCAAGTAATATCTCTCAAACTAATGAACGCAGCTCTATGAAACTTGAAACATGTACTCATCAGAACCTAACGGTGATGTTTAGCTCGACTTTTTTTTTTAATTTCACCTTCATTTGTGAGTTACGCGTATATTGCGATACAGGCAGAAATTCGCAGTGATCAAGGAATTTCTTTCAAACTATTGAACAGTTTTGAACGAAATTTTGAATATACATTCCTACTACCAAACGGTGATTTTTAAGCTTATAAATTTTTTTGTTTATTTTACCTTCGTTTGCGAGTTTTTTTTCCCCGTCATTCTTGATTGCACACTTCCGTATACTCGGCCCGTATATTTCCTAACCTCTCAACGGTGATGTTTAGCTCGTGAAAATTTTTCTATTTTGCTTTCGTTCACGAGTTATACAGATATAGGAGGAACGATATAGGATGAAAAATTTTACACATCACCGTTGCTGAGGTTAGGTATTTAAATACTAAGTTTCGTTCAAATCTGTTCAGTAGTTTGGAAAAAATTTCTTGATTACTGCAAATTTAAGCACGTATTGCTGTTTAAATCACGAATGAAGGTGAAATGAAAAAAAAAAACTCGCAAACGAAGGCACAATCGAAAAAATTTCACGAGCTAAACATCACCGTTTGGTAGTTAGGACTGTAAATTCAAAATTTCGTTCGAATCTGTTCAGTAGTTTGGAAGAAATTACTTGATCACTGTGAATTTCGGCCCGTATTGCCATATAACTATGGCAAAAACAAACGATGGCTAAATTCTAACACTTTTCACTAGCAGAACATTATTGTTAGGTCCTATAATGAATACGTGAACCAAGTTTCATCGAGTTAAGTTCATTAGTTTGAGAGATATTCCTTGATCATGGAATTTGGAAACTGGCCGCGAGACCGGCTGCGAGTCCGGCCGTTAATTTGTTCGAGACGTAAACCCAGGAGAGGTTAAAAAAAAGATCTGGGTGAAAAAAAACCATCGCTGGGAGTCATGTGTGCACGTGTGTGTCGTCAAACAAACGTTCGAACTTCTGACATTGACTTCGGATTACGCCCCCCTACCGCCCTCTTCTTCCTTACCGCCCCCCAAAATCTTTCCATCGCCCCTAGGGGGGCGATATCGCCCACTTTGGGAACCACTGATATAATTCAAACACTCCGGTTACAAGGCTTTGGAATAGAAATACCATGAATGACAGTTGATGGATGTATAAATATCGTCGGGAATTACTCTCAGAATTTTTATCCATGAATAAATTTGGTGTATCATTATGAATACGAAACAATTTTTGGTATGAATACCTAATTATCTTTAATATTGACAGACACTAATTAGTTTAGAGTTTATTCTCCAAATGCTGGTAAGGTGTAACTCGTAGATACCATTACTGCAAAATAGATTGATACCAACTCCAGCACTGTAATGTCCGAGTGGTATTGGAGTTGTTCATGAATAAGTCTGAGATAATCGAGCCAAGGCCGATAGGTACGGTTTAACCAATACTATTTGTCATAATAATAATTAATATAAGTAATAAGATAGCCAGGATGAGTGTTGGGCTCACGCACCGACTGGCCGAGTTAAGGTCGATAGGTACGGTTTAAGCAATACTATTTGTCATAATAATAATTAATATAAGTAATTTGATAGCCAGGATGAGTGTTGGGCTCACGCACCGACTGATCGAGCTAAGGTCGATAGGTACGGTTTAACCAATACTATTTGTCATAATAATAAGTAATATAAGTAATTTGATAGCCAGGACGAGTGTTGGGCTCACGCACCGACTGATCGAGCTAAGGTCGATAGGTACGGTTTAACCAATACTATTTGTCATAATAATTATTAATATGAGTAATAAGATAGCCAGGACGAGTGTTGGGCTCACGCACCACCAGGAGTGCTGGGTTTCTTGAGCGACGTCTTGCCAGCCTCGCCGCCTCTGCTGGCCTCGTGACGCACAGCTACCGAACTGCCGAAGCTGCGAACTGGCCCAGAGGAACAGCGGATTATTCAATATTCGTGATACTTAAAGTTTGAGTTGTAATAGAATTTATGTGATATTCCCTCCTAGTTAATCTACTATGAATTCTTAATCCGAAGGAAAATTTTCGATGACTTACATTTATGGTACATTATTTGGTGCCCCAGCCACAGAATGATGCATTTAAATTGCTTTAAACTTTCCTAAGTTTTCAAATCTAGTATGTCAGAGCATCAATAAATAATGAATTATTACTAGGCATGCCTGGTAATGCGTGCCTAAATAATCATTATCATAATTTCCAACATATGAATGGAAATTTAATATCGCCTTTGTTTACGGATATATTAATAATCAAACTAAATAAAATAATCAATAATACACAATGTATACGAGATTGACAATTAGAGTTACCATTAGAGAGTAAAAGATAACCATAAATAATTATAGATGAAGAGCACTGAATATGCCACGGCCATACATTACCGACTAGAGTAACACCATTAGAGACTCACCCGAATATTGCACGCTCAACTGTCGAACGTCCAGGAGGAGTCTTCTCAGCGACATCTTCGACGATAGCACCGAGGCTTCAATGTACAACTAGAGCAACACAACTCGTAATATATCAACAAAAATAATCCCGCCTGCAATTTTCATACTATTAATAACAGCTTTGCTTAAGAATTCATAACGTGTCATCTAAAGCACCGAGATATGCCATTGAATGGTGAATTTATTCAAATATTCAATTGAGTAAAACTAAAAGTAGGAAACATGAACCAGAAACAGGCGCCCGCAGATTTTCGCATTGTTTTTAGCTCATTTTCTCATTTATGGAAAAAATGCACTATTGTGCTCGCCATGTCCGTCTGTCTGTCTGTCCGTGACCTCAAGTTTTCATCGACGAGAAAATGCGCTCTCTGTCACTCACTGCAGTGAGTACCGAGTTATATTTTTTTATTAATCTTTAACTCGACAATTTTTCTCTCGTTCTCCAATCGAAACTACTCTTCTTAATTTTACTGCCTTTCTTTCAAGTTGGGAATATATCCAAATCAATGAGCACAACTAAAATTGGAAAGCCTGAACGTGTACAGAGGTGCGGGTCTCTGCGATCCCAGATTTTCCGAGCATACGGCGCGCTTTACTGGACAGGAAGCTAAGGGGCTAATGAGGCATTGGATATTTATGGGCTGTAATTTCCCAATATTGTTTACCATATCGCCGTTGAAAACGTTGCAAAGACCAACTCGATTAAGTTTTTTTTAACTGCTGATGAAGCTGATCTCCGAAGCGTTTTCAATGACGATACGGTGAATTTTATTTGCTTTTAAATTCTCGGTGAACTTTCGATTTAAGCAAGCTAATGATTTAAGTACTTCACTATTGTTGTAGCAGCGGTGCAGGTGGGAAAAAATTCCCTCACTTACCCAAGTTGCAGCGCCACCAAGACGTTTGAAATGAACTGATGAATGAACTGATGATATTGTTCATACCGAACGCTTGCATTCATTGAGTCATAAAATTAGTAATTAACTTCGGGTCCCGAGGGGCAGTCACGTAACCCTCTACGCTGGTGCATTTGCTACGCAAATTGAATTCCGGGCAAATATCTTGAATCATAAAAGCTGAAATTCAGAAAAAACGAATGACAATCCAAAAATCGCTCAAAGAAAAGATCACATTAACTGATTACTAACATTCGGTAATCAAACTAGTTGCTTAATAATAATATTACACGTAATTGTACGGATGCTATTACCTTGAGATGACAACACGAACATGAGGTAACCGTGCGTGGTTTTAAAATTCATATAAAACATTCGCACTCCAGTGACTCCACATTATGAATAATCATACCATGGCTACCAGTGTTCTCTAAGTCAACATAGTTCGATTAAATAGTATAAGCCTGCAGGTGGGGCTGAATGCACCAGCATCCCGTAAGGTTATCTGGATAGAGGATGGTTTGATTTCAACGAACCTGAATGTTAATCAGAGGTTTCATGCTCTAACTTCTAAATTTCACGCACAATTGGCTTGTTTATTTTGCCAAATTAATTGCGAATTGCCAAAATGTTTATAATGCGCGCATTTTCTCGGGAATATAGCAGAGAAATGCATATATAACCATATTAGTCTTGAACCATTTTGATAAGAAATGTAGAAGTATTCACAAACCAAAATGTCACAATAATTCAAGAGTTCACCATGGCTAAAGGAGATGCCCAGCCTCATCATACATTTGAGAATGAATAATTCTGCCGGCAGTCAAATTTTCCTAATGAATAAAAAAATAAGACGTTCAGCTGCTGAAGTCCTGGAAGTAATCGCACGATGACGACTGGCGAGCAACACAAAATAGACTGCCAAAAAAATTATTTTTGGTTAACATAAGCAACAATATAAAGGCGCGCGAGAAACTGATTACATTATCCAGCACACAGGGAGAGTATACCTGGCAAGGAATAAGAAAAGCAACGACAACATACGGTTAATTTAGTTGCACAAAATTATGTCGCACCTTATTTATAACGGGGAAATGCAACAATAACGGAGAATTGATGCACATGGACCTGTAGGTGATGAGAATGATGATCAGTGATGGTTGATGGGCGAGAAGAGTTAGCAAGGAAACGATGCGTTCGTTCATTGCAAGGACATTATGAGAAAGAATGTCGTTTGAGATAAGAACATAAGATACGAATAGAGATAATTTGGTATTTCAATCATAGTTCAAAACACTGGATGCTTCGATCATGATGCGAATAGGCTAGATGAGAATTTGTTCTAAATCTTCATTCTTGGCTTGATTTGTCCTGTAAGCCAGGCAATAAATTTGGCTGAAATAATTAATTTATCTTGAGTAGCACAATTAAATTGCTATACTATCCATCCAATTTTCAACACCGAAAACAAATGACAGGATCAAAGAAATTATCCAATTACTCACATGGAGCGCATGATTACAAAAATACTATGATAAGTTACCGTCGTAGTTGTCTGGACGCTCAACCCTATTGCTATAACTCACTCCTCTCAACCTCATTATGGGAAATGATATTATTAGGATAATGCAAGATATTTCTGAGAACGAAAACAAGCGTTTGATAGCCAACGAGTTTTACGTATCACATAGGTGACATCAATGCTTTTAGACGAGGTTTTCTTATTTCTTTCAGTTTAGTAACATTTTTTAAGCTTTTAATTTGAACAGTGTCTTCCTAAACGACCGACATGAGTTCGCACCTACAAATGAATACTCGTTGTTATGTTCACTCCACAACAAATTAATGAATTTCCTGTAGTTTTTCATGGTCAAAATGGTAATTTTGTGTGCAAAACTCAAGAACGCAACATCCCGGCTAATGGCAGGATACAAGACACTGATATAAAAATACACAAAAGGGATGATGAAGTCAGGTTTATACAAGCAACGCAGGCGCGGGCTTCTTGCCAGGCCAGGCTTCCTTGGCGTATTTCTTCTTCTTGGGCTCATCAGGGTCGGCTCCGGGGGCCCCAGCGGCGGGCACAGCAGGTACCTCTGCAGAGGGCGGGGGCTCGGGAGGCAATAGCTCTACCTGAAATATAATTAATCATTGTAATAATAATCGCTGTGGTGTATCTAATAACAATAGCAAAGGTCGATCTATTAATTACAGTGTTCAATCTACCAAAATAGCTGAAATATTAGAAAACATTTAGTCACTAAACTAAACCATGTAACAATTATTTTTTAAGTATTATTGTACTTAATGAATTTATTATACGTTCGTTAAAGGACATAAAATGAATTTGGATCATTAGAAACAAACAAATCTGTTTCCATGACAATGTTTTCCCTCCAACTACGCAGATGGATCAAAATTATATAATGAAATCAGCAGCAACTAGCAAAATCTGACTATAGCCTTACCTCAGGGGCAGGGTTGGGGAGAGGCAGCCCCAGTTTGGAGGAGATAAAGGGAGAGAAGAAGGGGTTGCCGAGGGTGTGGTGGTAAGGCGTGGGACTCATGAAGTCCCCAGCCTCCCCAGGGGGAAGGTCCTCGTAGAGTCCCCCGCTGTCGGGGTGGAGTGTGGACCGGTGGCCGTGTCCGGCACGAACGCTGGCGATCGAGGCCGTCGGAGCGTCAATGCGTCTCTTCTGTAGCAGACAATGTTTATTACATTATTATTCAATTATTTTATATCAATAATCCTAATAAATACCGTACCTTGCCAAATTGAACCACTCGTCCCTTTGCAGTTATAAATTATATATTAGATACCAATAACTCTAATAAATAAACGGGAAACTTCAACTAACTGAGAAACACAGTTATTCTGAATCGACACTTCCACATTATTATTATTTAGAGACCAGGAATAGAACCCAGTTGAGTTCTTGAGGTAAGCAGGATTCAACTAAATTTTTTTTAACGCTACTACGTACTTGCATTGACTGTCCGTGGCGACATAACGTGATTAATGCGAAGTTAATTCTTAGTCTCTGAACATATTAAAAACTTTGGCGGGGGTTATTTATCTCTAAACCGATTGTTGAACAAGTGTCAAAAAGACTACCTTAATTAAAAGACTCTAAAAGACTACCAATACCTTATTGGGCACGACTGTAGTTTGAAGGAGGTTTCTGAACCGCCCGATGCTGGGGTCGATGTCTTCAGGGTTAATGACGTCTTCCTCATCCTTGAAGCTGATGTTGAACTTGTGTCTCTTCCTGGGTCTTGCCTCCTCGTCGTCTATGCCCAGCATTGTGATGCGTCTGTTGTGCGCCGTGTTGAACTCCGTCAGGTTCTGCACGCATAGTTACATACTTAGTCGCTGGAAATAAATCTATTGTGGGTGTTAAATGATATTAAATTCTGAATGCAGAAAATTATTTAGTTGGTGGAGAAACATCTATTGCAGGGAGTTTAATTACAATGGATTGTGAATTCACAAAGTTACATAGTTGGTGGAATGAAATCTATTGATGTATGTTAGATGTAATCAGATTCAAAAATTAATTTAGTTCTACAATCATGTTCATAAATTATCGCTGACTTTGCTGGTAGGGTCATGAACGCATTAATCTCTGAACACCTAAAGATTAGAAATACCATAGGTAATATTTTTAAATTTTGTGCAAGACTGCAATGTAAAATGAATTCGATAAATGAATTGAGCCGTTTATTTTTAACAAAATGAATGTAAGCATCTAAAAAGATCAACAGTGGTTGGGATGTTATTAGGTAAATTCAAGAAATGCACTAATTTAAGTACAATTTAGAAAAAATACAGAATCGGAGCTTATTACTGTCCTCATTGAGATGCATGGCACCCACATAAATTTTCGTCTCTGTCTCAGGCAGACCTAGCAAGGCACCTTAAATATCAGCATATTCTCTTAAGAAAATACAACAACAGAGCAAATTACTGTTCTCTTATTCCAACCCAGCAGCACCCACATTAAGTTCTGTCTCTGTCTCAGGCAGACCCAGTAGGCACCTTAATTATCAGCATATTCTTAAAAAAATACAACAGAGCAAATTACTGTTCTCTTATTTCAACCCAGCAGCACCCACATCAAGTTCTGTCTCTGTCTCAGGCAGACCCAGCAGGGCACCATCCCCATCCTCAGTGGGCATTTTCTCCAGCTCCTCCATGACGGGCTTGGGGGCAGAGTGAGGGCGCTCACGCAGCGTGTACATGCGCGTCGACGCCCCAAAGTGAAATGTTGAGTTCAGTGGCACCTGGGTGGGCTTGTGGCCTTCAAGGCGCATCTTGCCAAGGAACGTCCCGTGAGCTAAGCATGAATAATAAAGTCAGCATATATTTTAATGTAAAAAATATTGGTGTAAATGCTGGGTTATCAATCTTAGCAAATGCATTTGAGCATCAAGCTTGGTTCGTACAAAATGTTTGCTTACAATTTTTATGCTGAAATGTGGCCATTGAGTTGCGTCTTACCAAAGAACTTCCAGTGAGTTGCACATGAATACCAAGATAGTTAGTTTAGTGGCCACATGTTTACTAACGCTTCAGCTATTTAGCTATCTCGCCCCGAAAATCAAGATGAACATCACCAACAAGGCGGACAGTCTCAATTAATGAAAGTTTCTTAAATAAAAAAATTTTCATGACCCACAAGGAGCAGAAGGTCTCAATTGTCCAGCCCGCTGAAGCTGGGCAAAGGCTGCAGCATTAGCATTTTAAGAGAGAGATGAAGTGACAAGAAGGGAGAGGTGACAGGCAACAGAAACTAAGATATACTTGGACAAGAGGCAGCGCTTACACAGGATGTTGGCTGCCCGATTGAGAGAGACAGAGAAGGGAAATGCAAGGAATCCTACCAACATAATAACTTGACCCCACAACTGAAGCCCGCAGTCAGACAGCACGAGCTCAGCAGTGGGATGCTCAGGAACAATCCCCTAGAAGCGACAAATCCCGTAGGACTTCTGACGAGCACAGACACTTGCCGGAAGTCCCCCCTTGAGGGGACATAAACACCACTACTAACAGACATTTTTAATTCAGAAACTGTGAGTTACATCCAAGAATGAGAACCTAAAGTTCCCATTTCAAATTGTTGTAAAGCTATAGTCCTGACTCTAAAATTGATTCAAGTTACGAAAACATATCAATGCTCAGGTGTGTAATGTTTATGGTAAGTATTTTGCAAATGAATGAATTGTTATGTTAAAGTAATTAAGATCTTTTTGATATTATATTATTCAAAATGATGACTTTTAGCATATGTAATTTTAGGAGATGAGTGCCCAATGAGTGTAAAGTTATCGAAGTCTTCTGGACAATGTTAAATATGAATTTGTTTGCATCAATGCTATACTGAAGGGAAGTAAACTAATATGTCTATGTTACTCAACAATTGATGTCAATTTGTGACAAAATCACATTTAAATTCGTCTTACAAATACAAATGTTTTTGTTCAATGAGTTTACATCAGCTGACAGTGCTATTCAAATTGTAAATACCTACTTCATGCAGTTTGATCATAATTACTAGCTGATTTAAAACACTACAGCCTTCAATTATTATAATGTCCAGCTAGCTTATGACTTTTCTTAATCTTTAGGACTTTGTTTTCTAATAAAAACAAGATCTGTAATATCTCTAATAATAAGCATTTTAATATACAAATTGTGCTATACTTAACTTTCAACATTCACTTACTGCTGCCCAGGTCAACCAAGAAGGCTTTCTGCAACACCTTGTGGTAGACAAGCACAGCATGAACACGAGAGCAGCTGGCATGGTCTATGCAGAAGTCATTTAGTTGTGGGTTGCGTCCAAATAAATAGCATTTCTTCTCGTCCACCATGAGTTTCTGCAATACATCAATACTTTAAAAATTCAACAAAAACTTGAGGTTTTGTTCCAGTATGTAGGTACCTCATGTTAAATCTATACGGTATTAATAAAACAAAAGATTTTTGATCTCTGTACGGTATTGATCAGTTATTTACATCACTTTTGTTCACTTCCCATAAATTTGCTGAGCTAAATTTGCAGATAATAATGTACTATTGCCATATTATATATTTATTTTTTAAAAGAGAACTAAATTAGGCAAATACATTTTGGGGGCAGAAAAATTATCGTCAAATGTAGTATAGAAATTTCACCTGAATGAGGCGATCTCCTTTTGCCACATCCAAATGCAGGCCGACAGCTGGCTTGCCAGCCCTGAAAATAGGCAATTTGAATTCTGCATTAAAACTTATTTTTGTCCTACAGAATATCTGCAAATTAAAACAGAAATCTAAGATTCTCAACTTAGGAAAATTCACCAAAAAAGTTCATCAAAATTTAACTCTAGCAAAAAGTTAGTCAAATACAGTTATAACACATGTCTCATGTCAGGAATAAATCCAATGAGTGACAGTAATATTTTCTAATTGTAATGATGGGGACTCATACATTTTAAAAATCAGGTTCAAAGACAAATATTCAAACATGAAATTTATAGGAAACATCAAGTGCTTTCATTTTATGAATCACAATAATATCAGAATGATGAGGAAATAACAGAATCAATAAAATTGGGCAGAATTTCCAGAAATTGCAGGTGAAAAGATTATTTCATGCATGATTTTTTGAAAATAGCTAAGAAAAAGGTCATTTTTGTAATTTATTTTGGAAGAAATCATTGAAAGGTTATAAGAATGGGTGAAATTGACCATAAACAAAGGTATCTTTGTCTAATTTAAAGATGGCTTCTTCTCACTTTTCCAGTTTGGCAAATATCTGAAAATCTTTGACAACACATCAGTAGGTATAAAACTATATCTTCAGAAGATGTGAGCAACATTTTTCTCTTTATAGGTTTAATGCTGCTTTACATTAAAGTGGAAATTTGGGCATAAGCAGCCCTTTAATAAGACAAAAATGCCTACCTATGCTTGTGGACCAGTGTGGAATTTTAGAGGGGTATAAAATACCCCAGTACACACAGCATATTGGAAAGTGGGACTTCAGACCTAATAATTTGGAAAGCAAGACCTGAAAGCTTAGAAAGGCTAGGAACTTTCAGCTTTCAGTCCATTTTATACATGTCTGTTATTGATATACCGTACTTTTCCAGCTGTGATTTTAGGTGAGATTGTGATTTCATCCCCTTTCCAGCTGTGATTATTTGGTGAGATTGTGATTTCATCCCCTTTCCAGCTGTGATTATTTGGTGAGATTGTGATATCGTGCCCTTACAATCTCCGATTGGTTGATGAGATTGTGGGGTCATCCTTTCCAGCTGTGATTGGTTGTGCCCAAATATGGTATGTGTACTGGTTAGTTTAATTATTAAACCTAATAGTACTTATTTTAAACTTAATCATTAACGTATGTACAAAGGGCCTGGACAATTTCCAGAAACTCTTTTAGTAAAAAAAATATAAAATATTAATCAAACAATAGACAGCTAAACAATTTCATAATAATTCTGATGTACTAGTACACAATTGAAACAGTGTGTCCACTGTGCTGTATCTAAGGAAAGCTTTTCACCTTGGGTGGGAAGCTTTTTTATAAGCAAACTTTCATTCCTAGAATCTCACACTGTTGCGGACAATATTTCAAATTCATTATTGCTTCAACTCAGGGCTGGAAAAGTCCAACTTTTTTCTGAAATACTGTATTCCAGCTCTAATATCATATAATTTCAGTACGTATGAAATCTTGTGGCTCTAATGTCATGTATTTTTGTTTGATTGAAAAATTGTGGTTTGCAACTTTGCAAACATGTCGCTTCATAAAATTTACAACTTCCGCAATGATGGCACAATCCGCATTAATTCAAAGTTCTCACCAAAATATCCGGCAAAAACGTAATTAGGCTACAACAAGTCAACCCAAAATGTTTCCTTGAAGATAACATAGCTGTGGCCACGTCAGAGTGGTCAGACTGCATTATCATGTGTTCAGTTGCCACTTAAGAGAAGCCAAATGTTAGTTTTGCTGTTTGAGTGTTTTAGGATAAAATTAGAGATTTGAGGCAACCAGTGTGGAATTCTAGAGGGGTAATATATCAACTGGTAAACAAAGCAAATCAGAATGCATGACCCAAAAATCTGGAATGTCCAGCACACTTTCACTTTCAGTCCATCATCATCACTGATGAGTCTGCAAGATGCCACAGCTGTTTCATTAAAAAAAAAAACAGCGCTTGCATCATCACAGTAACAAGAATCCAATCAACGCTTGAACGCGTCCAAATGTAACAGTCCCAAGAATCCAATCAATGCTTGAACGCATCCAACGTACTGTCACAGGGATCCAATCATCGCTAGAACGTGTGCAACGTCACAGCCACTGGAATCCAATCAGCAATAGAAAGCTAGAAGGGACCGCCTCAAATGCACACAATGTTAACGCACTGATGCTAACTTAATGCCTCATGCTACAATTCTTATTTCAAGAGCATAATACAATAGTGTAGTTATGTCATTATTGATGGAAATTGCAAAGAATAACATCTTCACTATGTACACTCACTCACAAATACATGAAAAACTGCCTATGATTCAATCCACAAATACAAAACTGACCACCAAAGCAATCAGCTGAGACATACAATCTCCTTTTGTTGCGATCAGCCAAACAAAAAACGTAAACAAAGAATGTAGCAGGGATACCAACCACACCAGCAACCAATGTGAAACCGACATCAATATAGTCGTGTGGAAAAATGAAAGATGCGAATTCTTCTATATTAAAAATTTATCAGTAACTGACATTCAACAGAAATCAGAATGGTTTAATAACCTTCATATATATTATACATGCATGCAGAATCAATCGTGTGCAACAGTGGTGGGAATCTAATGATGGTTAGTGGTTAGTTCTCATTACGCAATCAGTGGTGGTGGGACCGGGTGAGTGAGGTAACTACAGAATATTACTGCAGATAAAGCTCCCAAACTTCGAAACGATAATTGAGTGAAAACTTTACGTGATATATTATAAGCCTTCTAAAGTTTTAATAATGAAGAAATCACAAGGTTCACAGAATCTAAAGGTTTGAATGCTAAATTTTTTACTTTTGAGTACTCTATTGACTATTGAGTCTATTCTAGTCAGTCAACTGTGAAGTGTCATGTTTTTTGTTGTGCATTGCCTTTTCTTCGAGAAATTTCTCCAACTGCCAAGGAGTTTCTTCTCAATTTGAAAGCTGAGGTAACAAATAGGTGCTATAAATGTTTTTTTATATTCAATTTGAAACTATTATGTTGAGAGTAAATAGTATTTCCTTCTGTATATCCATCCCTCTTGCTCATCTGTGAGTGACGAGCACAATTAACAATCTTGCATGGGACCTTCTCTGTGTTGCCTGACTTGACGTTCATACAATCATAGCTACCTTAACCAAAGTTGATTTCTGACAGCCTGCAAACCTGTTTCTAGTTGCCTGGAACGTTTTTTTTAAGGCAGAAGGCTTTTTTTATGTGAGCCACAAATTTTAGAATTTCAGCCTGGAGGTAACACGTGCACAGATTTTGTAAATACATTCATGGCTCATTAATGGCTTTTCATTGCAAAGCTATGGAATTCACGGCTTAATGAAATGGAATTCACTGCTCAAAGAAATGGAATCATGGCTTGAAGAAATCCAGACTGTAGAGAATGGCACAACATAGGTCGAGGACGCCGATTTCATGCACCAAAGACGCCGAGTAAGATACCGCTGGACACCACTGGACGCCAGTCGCCAATTATGCTTCTCCATAAATCGCGATTTACGATCGATATGGCCGATGCGCCGTATTGATCTACACGCTACAATCGTAACTATGTGTTGTAGCGTGTAGTTCCGGCGCCTGTGAGAGCTACATTTGAGCACCCAACCATACGAGCTCATAGCCACCTGAACTACGTACGCGATGTAGCACGCAGTTCCGGCGTCAATGTTACCCCATCACGGCTGCCATTAGATGGTCACATTTTGCACATTTGAGGGCGGCGCCCCCCATTCGCAAACTATGACACTTTCCTAAAATTTGTCTTCTGCATAAGTAACTAGAAGAGTTCTACTACAATGCACCACAACCTGGAGTTATTTTACAAGAAAATAAAATTGATTTTACCACCCGGTCAAAGAAACCCCAAGAGCTGGGGTAACAAAGACCATCACTTTTTTCGAAATTACATCAAAACTATGAGAGGCAGAAGCCAGCAATTTATGGTGAGTAAAGCTAGTATAGACCTGTATTTTGCATGTTTCAATTTAAGTTTAACTTATCTAGTAAAAAAATTGCATCATTTTTTTTAAAAAAAGTGGTCAATATTACCCCATTTTACGGTATTCGTCAGTCTTCGGCCAACTATTTAAAAAAAGTAAGGTTTCCGATATGTTACATGGATCAGGATGCAGTGGAGTGAAGCTTGTCCGGAAATCAGTTGCGATGAGTTCCCGCCAAAAAAATGTAAACATCAAGCTTCCGATTAAGTAGTTGCGGTCACATTAGAGCAGTCAGACTGCATTACCGTAAACTGGGGTAACTTTGACCACTTTTTTTTCAAAATGATGCCATTTTTTACTAGATAAGTTAAACTTAAATTGAAACATGCAAAATACATTAACTAGAAGAGTTCTACTACAATGCATCAAAACCTGGAGTTATTTTGCCAAAAAATAAAAAAATTGGAGGGGGTACTCTGACAGGCTTTAAAAAATAGCTTTTTTTGTGGGTCACATTTTAATTTTTTCAACCTATTAGATATGCTAACTTTTTAAATCTTTCTATTGTGTTACGTAGCCTAAGTATTAGGTCTTTAATGCCCATTGACAAAATTTTTCTATGTCAAATGGTTTTTGAGTTTTGGGGGTTTTTGTTAAAAAATCAAAAGTGGTCAAAGTTACCCCGGGAGTCAAAGTTACCCCAGTTTACGGTATCACATGTTCAGTTGACACTTGCTGTACAATCAGACTGTTTTTAGGGTATAATTAGTTATTTGGGATAACACGTGCATGCAACCTTGTAAATAAGTTTGTGGCTTGTAAATAATTTTTCATTACTCAGCATAAATGGCTTTACATTAAAAATTACCTGGCAATGCATCTTAAAATTACCTGGCAATGCATCTTAAAATCACCCGGCAACGCTTAGGGCTTAAAAACCCATATATTGGCGACACTGCATCTACCCTCTGCGTCCTGGACAGCGGGGCTGATTGAGCAATTTATAGTTTATGATCGGTCATGGCTGCCTGAGCCATAGTTTATGATCGGCCATGGACGCCAATTTAAGGTCGATGTGGCTGATAGCTTGAAAAGACGCCGATATCTCGAACTGAAAGGCCCTACTCTACAGCCTGGGAAGAAATAGAATCACACCTCAATCTCAATGAAATTGAATCACAGCTGGCAAATCCATTAAACCACGGCTCAAAAAATTCAGTCGCGGCTCACCAATTAGATATATATGCCATGCCTGCTTAGCCCACATTGAAAAATCTGGCAGATGCTACCTGTCAGGCTGTGACTAACAAAAAATGTGTATGTTTGATGTCAATTTATATTTTATAGTGTGGAAAAAAACCTTCAATCTGCAAGCTGCAACTGTTATTTTTGAGCCCCAAATTCTTGTATTTTTGAGTTGTTAGTACATTCTTTTGAGCTGTTAATTCCATTCAGGCCATCATAATTCATAAACCATTTTGAGCCTCACATTCAATCATAGCAGCAATTGGCAAACCAGAGCTTTTTTAGAATCACTTCATTTTTAATTTCCTCATTTACTAAAGTATGATAATGCTGGTATCCAGGATACTTTACTGGTCTACTTATAGGACTTAGAAGTGAACTTGAGAGAGTCTAAAAAACTCTCTGCTTTGCCACTATGCTTCAATTGCTGAGTTGCATGTTTACTAACTTTACTTACTAACATTGCACACTACCTGGTCACTAAGCACACATCTTGATAATTATAGGACTGAGTCTGCTGGGCAGTTACTATCACGCCCTCCTCATTTGGCTGTGCACACTCACGCCAAACAGTGCAACGTTCAGTTAATATTAGGGTAAACGTGGTATATTCTGACACATTAAGGATGCATGGAGAAATTAAAAACTATAAAAAAATAACCGTATGCAATACTTGAGTTCTGTTTGCTTTACACGACTCTCAAAACACCGCACGACGCGCCAGCAATCCAGACAGGAATAATGGGCAGATTTTTTAGAATACCGCGGGTAAAAAGAGGCTCTTCAAGGGTGAAGTTGTAAAATCGCGGGTGCAATTTTCGTCCTCCCGGGTGCTTCTCGAAAATCGCGGGTAAGAATTTACTGTTCTCGGGCAATTTTACGAAATAGCGTGTGAACAGCTGCGACCTACCGTCTCTCAACTTCTTGCGCCGAGCCGCCAAACCGACGGCGAACGAGAGGTGCCGCGCCATAGCCCATAGCTAGACCAGCAAATTACCTCAAATCAGCCCTGGACAGTGGACCTGGAGCTAACATCAACCTTCTAAATGCTATTGATATAGTCATCCTGGCAGTGGCACCTAAGCAGCTGTACTCAATTGACCCATCGTACCTCACGAACTTTAAACCAACAATGCTTCAGCTAACAAGCTGCTATTCCACATAGTTAACGGTTGAAACGTAGTT
>NW_025944006.1:0-3835 GCF_000764305.2 Hyalella azteca | reverse complement strand
ATATATGTAGCAGGATAGAAAAGTTCAGTGCTTGAACAACTGTTATATATGTAGCAGGATAGAAATGTTCAGTGCTTGAACAACTGTTATATATGCAGCAGGATAGAAAAGTTCAGTGCTTGAACAACTGTTATATATGCAGCAGGATAGAAAAGTTCAGTGCTTGAACAACTGTTATATATGCAGCAGGATAGAAATGTTCAGTGCTTGAAGGAGCGTTACATTTGCTGCAGGATAGAAATGCTCCATGAGAACCATCTCTAAGACAGAGCTGGGTTCTTCTATTGTAAAGTCAGACAGCTAAGGAATTTAACAGTGGGACCACAAGTTCAGGTTCAGGAGGTGGTAAGGTTTTTGTAATTGTGTTTTTATCACGTACTGGTCGCAGCAGTAAAGCCGCTAAATACAACAGTTATTCAGTTATTTAATTAGCTCGTAATCAACCTTGAAATCAAACCCCCAATCAAAGTCATTTTTAGGGTTGGGCAAATGTCGGTTGCAGCACGCAGGTACACCCGCAGGCGGCGAGCCTCAATGATATATAGATACTTAATTAAATAATTACTGCTCTGAACACCGGCCTAGTATCGGTTCATTTCTGCTAAGGCATGCAGGAATGTCTAGAATTTCATGACATCCAATGAACGCCAATGTTGAGTATCGTTACTTTTTGCTGAGGTAGAATCTCGCGTGTTTAGGTCAAGTGAGAATATTACCAACACTCTTAGTATTATTTGAGTCGTTGGCATAGGTTCCTTGCTGGGGCCAAGGAAATCATGCCGATGAGCAAAGTGATCTCGAAATCTTGGTGTATATTACTAGTAGTTAAAAGTAGTCACCCACAAGAGGGCTGAAAGTACATCGCTATTTGGACAAGTCTCACTCATTTCTCCAAGTGATCCGTCGCGGCTGGAGTGAAACGCGTTTCAAGGACCATGCATAGCTGCCAGCCTGGGCAGCGGCTGGTCTATAAGAGGACGGGTTTTCACATCAGAAACATCTCATTTTTATTTTTTTGTTTAAACTTTTTATGGATTGCAACTGTGTCATTATTTGCTAAAGTTTAGGAGGAATTAAAACATTTAAAAAGATATTCTTTATGTGTTCTTAATGTAGATTATGATGCATTTCTACTTGACAATTTTTATTCGCTTATGTGACTTTTAAAGTAGCTTAGACTTGTCTGCTATCATTAATTCGGGTAAGTTCCATTCAACGAAATGAAGCATAAATGTGTGATGCGCATTATTTTATGGAATATTAAAATATAATAATTTGACTTGAAATGTAATTTCAATCTTTCAACTAAAGGTCCCGATTAATGGCGCAGGTGCGAGGATATCTACAGATGCGCAGGCGATAACGATAACTCTATTAAATGTCAATTTCGCTAAAATTTATCTGGCTAGAACATTTCCACATTAGAAAAATTTGCAGTGGCGGCTTAGGTACAGAATTGTCGAAGTTCAAGTTTTAATTAAATTACTAAATTTATGTTAAATATTATAGAAATATTTTAAGTACTGACTAGTCGAAACCCAAGTTTTAATGATATAACAAAATTATAATTAAATAATAGATAAATATAAAAGCAAAGAAAACTCCACAGAAATTCATAGTATCTTTAAAGAAAACGTTTCGGAGTCCAGCTCCATCGTCAGTTCGAAAATTCTAGAACACAGATAAATCAGTGATTAGTACAGTCAAGAATACAACAAAAACCTAAGCTGCAAAACCTGCCTATTTACAATTTCAAGCGAGTAAGAGCTAAAAGCTAAATTCAAACTAGGCCTCTGTTTAAAAATATACAATGATTCTAAAATGCGCAAATCAGAAACACCGGAACTGGAAGCTAAAACTTTGAAGTCACTGTCAGAAACTGAAACATCGCACTGCTCGGCGTGAACCCTCAGCCGAACGAGGGGGGCGCGACAGTAAGTTCCAGTTCTACAACTCCTGCCCCTATGTTCTGCGACCCTAGAATAAAGATTGCGAGACGTCATCCGACGTTCGCATATACACATCGTGCTCAACTATATTTATAAACTAGGGACGCTTGCATATGCATAGGGGGAGTATCTTTGTACCTAAAAAAATAACCGATTTTTAAATGGTTGACCAATATGACACGAAGATTAACATCTGCGAAATACTTAGAAAACAAAAGTTTTAGCTCTCTTGACATAGTTTCGGATGCAGGGCCGAAATATGGAAGAGAGTAATAAACAACATCCCCATTGTCGCGCTCGGGAGCAACCTCATGGTACCGCTTGGACATGAATTTCTTTATTTGGGTAAACACCAGATTAGTCGGAAATCCATTAAGCGAAAAGATGTTGCGTAAAATTCGAATTCAGCGTGCAGAATATTGTAAGTAGAACAAATACGAAAACCCCGATGTAAAAGTGTTTGAATCCCATTAATCTTAAATCGAAACGAGCAAAAGCTAAAAAAGCTGGTACTGAGGCCTGTGAAAGTCGCTTTTCGGAAAACAAAAGTTTCAAAACGGCTATTATATTTAGTAATATTGCAATCGAGGAAGGACAGGCTATTGTTAGATTTCAGTTCCACAATAAATTTGATGGATTTATGTAGCGAATTTAGGTAATCGAAAAAGAGTTTAACGTGAGAAGGATGCTTAAAAATTAAAAAAAGTATCATCAACGTATCTGTTGTAGAATATTGGCTTGAAATCAAGAGGGCAATTGGACAGCCAGGAAACCTCGTGAAAACACATAAAAATATTAGCAAAGATTGGGTCGAGCGAAAGACCCATGCCCAAACCGTCAATCTATCAGTAAAACTTGTTAGCAAATATTAAAAAAGAGTTTAAAACAGAAAATTCCAAAAGAGATTTAATAAAATTACGTTTTAACCTATAACGAGATGATTTACATCCTTAAACAAAGAATGCAGGCATATATCTATGGTTTCATGAAGAGGCACATTAGTAAATAAATTTTCCACGTCAAATGAGGCCATGGTTAGGTCCTGAACGTTGGTTAAATCCTTTAAGCGGTCCACAAACATATAAGAATTGTCTACAGTATACTTATTAGTCGTGAGACAGTTTAAAACCGGTGCCAAAAACTTAGCAAGTTTAAAACTAGGCGTATTGTCGCCAGTTTAAAACTGGCGTATTGTATTTAAAAACCGGACACGAAAATAAATGAACTACATTACTGGACACCAAAAAAACGCCAACCTCGTTAGGTTAGGGTTAGAGTTAGGGTGAAAATTTTCGATGAATAAAATTAATATATTGAAATGTTATGAAAAATAACTTAAATTCTTACTGCCTCAGGGCTTGGGGAATCTTCAACAACATATACATCGAATACGATCTGCTCGGTTGCAGTGAATCGAACTGCGGCGAAGGCGAGATAATGCATTATTTTTGCCTACAAATCGCAAATAATCATTACCATTCACTTCATTACCATTCAGTTCTAATATATTATAAGATAACACACGACTTCATTAAAATTGAATCCTGCTTCAGTATTCGACATCAGAAGGGAACGAATGCCTCTGGCGCAACATACCGCGTTCGACTGGCTGCGGTCATATAATGTACAGCAGGTGACCGTGCACCGCGCACCTGTTGCATTGAACAATTTTTATGTTTGCAGCAAGATAGAAATGTTCAGTGTTTGAACAACCGTTATATTTGCAGCAGGATAGAAATATTCAGTGTTTGAACAACCGTTATCTTTGCAGCAGGATAGAAATGTTCAGTGTTTGAACAACCGTTATATTTGCAGCAAGATAGAAATGTTCAGTGTTTGAACAACCGTTATATTTGCAGCAGGATAGAAATGTTCAGTGTTTGAAC
>NW_025944005.1:49586-51626 GCF_000764305.2 Hyalella azteca | reverse complement strand
GGGCAAGGCCAATTGGGTCCTTCAGAAAGCTCAGAGCATTGGGTCCCTGAGGCTTCACCAAGATGGTCTGGCCAGAACCAGCACTTTGCAAAGTTGAATTAGATGGTAGTGTTTGCTTTGCCTTTACTTGACATTGGCTGCCATGTGAATGTCCATTTACTGGTGCACCTGATAATTTTCTGCTATTCACAGCTGCACGTTTCACTCTACTGCCAGGAAGACTCTCACTTGAACTGTCTGAGTTACGGTTCCTACGCTTTCGAGCACGAGCAGAATTGGCAGGGGTAGCCTCAATGATACTGTCACTGTCAGGGTCTGAGTTTTCGACAACAAGGCTGCCAGAATCTGCACCACCCCTCTCCACCATTGCAACTGACTCATCTGTCTCCACCACTCCAGATGACCCTGGAGGACCAAAACCAGACCCAGCAAGGTAGCTGGGATCCGCCATGTTTATCCAAACTCCAACTCCTTATGGAAAGGACAAAGCCAAAGGCACAAAAGTCAAAACACAAAAAAAAGTAAACAAATAAAAGAAATAAAAATTTTAATACAGATAAAGAAAGAAAAGAAAAATATAAAATAAACTCAAAATAATTTAAGACAAGAAAAGAAAAAAGAAAAAAAAAGAAAAAAATTCAGCAAAGCAGACTGGCAAACCCCTGAGGGAGAAAGCCAGTTGTGTTTATAAGGTATCAAACTTTAAATTAATATTATTTTAAGTAAATGCAAATGCTTATCCTTCGACAATAAATTCACCGGTACTTTAGAGAGCTCAAATAACACACGTGCTTTCGCCGTGAACGCAACTGACTTTCTCTCCCATACACATACAGACCTCTCTGTCTCTCCTCGTTTACACAGCTTCCACGGAAAACAAATCTTCCGCACCATGCGTACGCACGTCAGAATAGCAGCACAGAAGTTGGTAAGGCATGTGCGGTCCAACACCGATTCTTTCAATGTTCGTAAATTGCGAACATTGAAACTTAAAACATTGCAACATTAAAACTGACCATTGCATCCGATCTATTTATTGCCAGTAGATCCTGCACCACCAACTTATTGTCTACGTTGAATGATTGGACTCGCCTGCTGGACGAAAGGGAGCCACTGGATGCATTGTACCTCGATTTTGCCAAAACAATTGACAGTGTTCTACATGAGCGGCTGTTGCGTAAAGTGAAGTCTTTGGGAATTGAGGGAAACGTACTCCAATAGATCAGAGATTTTCTAGTAGGTAGACGACAACGTGTCAGTATTAACGGAACCGTGTCAGACTGGGAATCAGTGCGCAGTGGCGTGCCACAAGTAAGCGTTCTTGGGCCTATTTTGTTCGTTGCTTTTATAAACGATTTGCCAGAAGCAGTGTCCAGCGTGTTCTCCATGTATGCCGACGGCACAAAAGTTTATAATACAGTGAATGATGCGTCAGATAAAGCGCAATTAGAAGATGATCTTGACAGTTTAGTTAACTGGGCTGATACGTGGCAGCTGCTGTTTAATGCTGACAAGTGTAGAGTACTTCACCTCGGGAAGAACAATGAACAGCAAGATTACAGTATGAGAAGACGTGGTTGCAACGAGAGAGTGATGATTGAAAAGTCTAGTGTGGAAAAAGATCTCGGAGTTTATGTCGACAACGAGCTGAAATTTTCTAAGCATGTTGAAACGCAAGCTAACACATCCAACAAACTTCTTGGACTATCAAGACTCTCATACGGGTTCCTAGACGCAGAAGCGATGAAGCAGTTGTTTGTTGCTGTCATGCGCCCGAATCTAGAGTTTGGAAATGTTGTGTGGTCACCGAGATTTGAAAAGGACAGAAATTTAATATAGAATGTTCAAAGACGTGCAACGAGGATAATTCCAGGCTTGAAGGGCAAGTCCTATGAAGAAAGATTGAAGATTATGAAGCTTCCAAGCCTCAGTTATCGACGTCTGCGTGGGGACCTCATTGAAGTATACAAGTATACTCATGGTCTATACAAGGTCCCTGAAGGGTTACTAGAATTTGAAACAAGAACCAACACCAGGGGC
>NW_025944005.1:38907-49189 GCF_000764305.2 Hyalella azteca | reverse complement strand
ATGCTTCAAATGTTTTGAAATGAAGTTTTATTCCCGTTGTCCCGAGTAGCCCCAACCGACGGGGCTACTCGGGACAATCTCTATTTTGCGTCTGGCACCTTACGAATAGCATATGGAATTTTTTTGACAACGCCATTCGATAGCCCTGCCAATCAGCTATAAAATGAGACTAAACTTGTTTATGAAATGTTTCATCATAAGAAGTTATTAACTGTTATTTAAAACTAATCGTTCAAATCTGTCCCGAGTAGCCCCGGTTGACGGTATAAGAGGACCAGTAATGTATCATGGATACCATCATACCAGCTTTATCATACTTAAGAAATTGGTTGAAATCTTGAGTAAATGAGGAAATTAAAAAGGAACTGATTCTAAAAAAGCTCTGGTTTGCCACTATGACGTGCATGCAACCTTGTAAATAAGTTCGTGGCTTGTAAATAGTTCTTCATTACTCAGCGTAAATGGCTTTTCATTAAAAATTACCCGGCGACACATCTTGAAAATGGTTGGCGATGCTTTGGGCTTAAAAACCCATATATTGGCGACGCTGCTTCCACCCTCTGCACCCTGGACCGTCGACTTCATGATTATGCACAGAATGCTTTGTTACCTGTTGTCCAGGAGGTATAGGCTCCGATCATCCGATGCGATGCTTTCATCATTCGAAGAGTAAGAAGACCAAGAGAGATTGCCTTTTTTTTCCAACGTTTGCCGGATTTTTGTCCCATGGCGAAAATACCTGATTCAATGATTGAAAGTAAAATTCTATTGAAAAAATGAAGCGATAGTTACCGGTGCTGATCTCTATAGTTGACCTTTTTTTTTCTTTTCAAATTTGCAGGAGCCTCTGAAGACTAGTCCAATGCAGCCCCATGACCAAGTTTTGAGTTATAGTTGTTATTCACTTTAACTAATCACTTAAATTGCTTTAATTAATCACTTTAGTTACTTTAATTAATCACTTTAAATACTTTAATTAATCACTTCAATCACTTTACTTAATTGCTCTCTACCAACTCATTGAAAACCCTGCCTATCTCAAGCTGCCTGCACGGCTCAAAATCTCCCTAGCACCTGTTGAAGAGAACACTCCACGGTGGAGCCGTGGAACACGGCAGAGCCATGGAACACGGCAGAGCCACGGAACACGGCAGAGCCGCAAAACACAGCAGGGCCGCGGAACACGGCAGAGCCGCAAAACACAGCAGGGCCGCGGAACACGGCAGGGCCGCAGAACACGGCAGGGCCACAGACCACGGCAGGGCCGCGGACCACGGCAGGGCCGTGAAACCCGGCAGAGCCACAAAACATGGCAAAGCCATGAGACACAGCAGAGCCGTGGAACACAGCAGAGCCGTGAAACACAGCAGAGCTGCAAAAGATCTTTTGTAATAATAACATTATTCATGAAATTAAGGGTTTCAAGCAATGTCTTCATACTAAATTACGTAAAATGAATATATTAAAAAAACTAAAAATATATATATATATATATATATAACAAAACAGGAAGGAATCAACAGTAAGAAAGAAAATGAATAAATAATAAAAAAAAATAAAATAAAAATTCCTAACCCAGCTAGGGTAAACGCGGTATATTCCAACATTGTGGGTAATTCCGACACCTCTAGTTTTTCCTTTATATTAAGCTTTGTTTTAGTTCCATGCGTTTGTTGATGGTTGAAATAGCGACGTCATACATTTGCGCATCAAACTACTGCCAAAACACTAGGTCTGGGCCATCTAGAAGGAAAATGTTGAGATCCAAGGAGAGACGGTGCATGCCACCCAATGAGATCATCGAAAAATGTGTCAAAGTTGACAGTTGACCTTGCTATACCAAATAGTGATAAACTGTTTGTGTAGAAAGAATATTATGGTTTGAGACTTTTAAATACGTCTGTGAATATATTAGGAATCCTCTAAGTATACTTGTATTTACTGATTTCAAGTGGTAAATAAATTAATAGATGATTAAGTTGAGAAATGGATTTAGACACATAAAAACTAATTCCGACACAACTTGAATTGGACACACACAGCTCGTTCCAAGCTGTGTGCAAAAATTAAAATTTTCTTAATTAAAAGCTTAATAACTGTTAATTAAGAGCCTAATTAAGTAGTGCGCAATATTCAATAGTGTTCTAATTCAAAGCCGTGTCGTATTCCAATACAGCTCACACAGCAATCGGAATTCAAACACGTGGATGTCAGAATTACGTATTAGTAAATAGTAAAATTTGAAGCACGGTCGGAATACATCTCACCACATGCCAAATATAGTCACACACAGTGTTGGAATATAGGGATTTGGTAGGTTTGCATTCTAAAGGCTTTTAAATAAATATGGCAACATTTTGTGATGTTTCATTGTTGCTGGTGCGTCGTGTGGTGTTTTGAGAGTAACGTAAAGCAAACAGAACTCGAGTAACGCATACTTTTTTATAGTTTTTCATTTCTCGATGCGTCCTTAATGCGTCGGAATATACCGCGTTTCCCCTAGTTGCAATATCCATGCCCTATACTGAGCCTCACATGAGTATGCATATGTTACTGAAGGTCCAGCCTGGGGGGGGGGCAACCTGGAGCTTCTTAAGATCAAGTTGTTAAAACAAGTCGTGTCTGTTAGGGGGCCGCTGTGCCGTGTACAGAAAAGAAAACATAACTCCTGTGCCATGGTCAGGAAGATGTGCCAGGTGTGCGGGAATTTATTTTGTCATTCTAACCACCTGCGCGGTGCGCCGTACTATGCTGGTAAAAAAATGCGCCGTGCGCCGTACTTTAGAAAGCTAAAATAGTTCTACTATTTTAGTTGACAATATACGAGAGTACATTGACTACGCGAGTCGAACTGACAATAATAAAATGTAAGACATGTCCGGGTTACTTCTGACCAGAGTGGAAATCTAAGATTAGAGGTTCACTTAAAAAAAAGCGTTCCGCCTTGAAAAAAAAAAAACTTTCCAGGCAAGTGGCAACTAGAAACAGGTTTGCAGGTTGTCAGAAATTGGCCTCGGCATGAACGTTACGTCAGGCAACACAGAGAAAATCCCAATATTGATAATTGTGCGCATCACTCACGGATAAGCAAGAGGAATCTACTGAAAGACACGTTGTGCTCAGTAGAACACGTTGTGCTCAGTAGAAGTTACAAGGTCACTACTGACACCAGTAGAGACTCATCACTCACAGTCACCGATGAGCAAGGAAGATCTTGGGAAGGCTGCATAAGCTTTGTGCCCCGCATGAACGTTTCCGAGGTCGCTGGTAGAGACGCGTCACTCTCCGGTGAGCAAAGGATATCTTGAGGAGGCCTCACAACGTTGCAGCCGGTAAAGGATGTACTCTTGATTCTGAAAAAAGTTCCATTAGATCTTGCCGATATACTTGAATGCAAAAGTCGCCTATATACCAGTTGATTAAGAGCACTTGATGTATTAGTTGTTCAGNCAGTGACGTTGCACGCGTTCTGATGGTAATTGGATTCTTATGACTGGCGTTGCACACGTTCTAGCAATGATTGGATTCATTTGACTGTGACGTTGGACGCGTTCAAGCATTGATTGGATTCTTGTGACTGTTACGTTGGACACGTTCAAGCGTTGATTGGATTCTTGTTACTGTGATGATGCAAGCACTGTTTTTTTTTTCAAAGAAACAGCTGTGGCATCTTGCAGAGACTCATCAGTGATGATGATGGACTGAAAGTGGAAGTGTGCTGGACGTTCCAGATTTTTTGGTCCTGCTTTCCAATTTGCTATGTTTACCAGTTAATATATTACCCCTCTGGATTTCCACACTGCTTCTGACTCTTCCACTTGTCCGCCTTGTTGGATACGGAACGTACGGTAATCGTAAACTGCGGCTATTATACATACGAAATGTAAACAGACGGTGTTCAGTGTTGCCATATGACTTTGGAGAAAATTTCTTCTAAAATAAAGTTCTAGATTTTACATTCACCAAATTTCCGTATCAAGAAAAATCATATATTATTGAAAGATAATTAAAGGCATACTGTACTGAGTAATGTGAGTATTACGTCTGTTCCTCCACAAACTGCTCGTGCGCGGCAGCGCGACGTAGAATTGATGGCCGGGATTGCGCGAACACGTGCGCGAAGAGAATCAATTTTCATTACATTGCACCAACTGTGCACAGCAATAGCTTGAAAAAAGTGAAAATGAGCGGAAAAATTCACCGAAAACATACATCATCCTGAGTGTGGCTCCTGTGGGCTTTCTCTGAAGGAGCAATAGCTATTTGAAAACTGATTTACAGGCAAGCAGCAACAGTCCTTACAAATTACAATGGCAGTCTGGCGCTGGCCCAGTCTTGGTACATGAAATTGATAACAGATACTGATCCTATCAACATATTGCCATTTGGTCCTACTTAACATCATACTGGTCCTACTTAACATCACACCTATCCTAATACGCTACATAGACTGGTACCGCTTGTCTCAAATTAAGCACTTATAGTTATAATAGTGCTGGGATGAATGAATATTCTGAATTTCAGATAGTGTTAGTTCCCCACAAATTTTAGTATGGTTAGTTTTACTACTGTGATCTAGGATTATAATAAAAGGAATCTTAATTCATAAGGCATGAAAAACACCCAGGGCAATCAAGAATGCACCAACTGCATCCATTAATTAGGTTCTGGATCGAGCAGGGGTAGCCTCAGGTAGGGGCCACCTCTGCTCCAAGTATATTTCTAAGGGTTCCAGGAATATTGAGACGGGTTAGCAGGTTGGTTAAATTGGTTCGAGCATGTTGGGCAGATGGCACTGTAGCAATAAGTGTTGGATGGTCTCTGGACTCTGGGAAACCACAAGAGCACATATAGTCGACCTCTCTGTCTTCTTCTTCTTCTTTTCGGGATGTCCACGCAGGGTAGACTTAAAGCCACAGGACAACCGCAAGGATGACCGTTGGGCCTGAGAGCTTGTGTAGTTTTGGACCTCTTGGTATGGAGGTCAGACCACTTATTTTTGCTTTTGAAAAGTCAGTGGACGCAATGGCTGAGCGTGACAGCAAGCAAAAAAAAAAGCAACACAGGGCATTAAAAATATCAAAAAGCAAAGGCCCTTCCTCATCAGAATTCAGCCCAGCATTTGGCCGCAAAATTAGGTGGACTAGTATAGGTACAATAACTTAGATCATACATCTCTCACACTTCTCAAGTTTTTAGGTCATACACATACTTTTTTTTTTTAATTGATTTTAAGACTTCGGGTATGATAAGATCACACCTCCCAGTCTGAGCACAACTTGATTTTTCTCTGAGCCTTTCTTTCTCTTGCCAACAGTCGTTCACAGATTAATCTCTAGCTCACTCTCACCAGCCGGTGGTTGTTGTGTGAAAGAAGAGATAAAAGGATTAGTTACTGGGCGTCTTCATAGGGTGTTTACCATGCTGCAGCTTAGCAGGTATTGTCCCAGCCGACGAATTGCTGCTGTGCGTATTTTCTGAGGGATATCTCCTCCACCAAGAGCTGACACAAGGTTCCAAGGAAGTGAAAGATTTTCCAAGTTGGAGCGAAACTCGCGCCTCTGGTNGGCTCACTAATGATGCCTTGAGAGGTCTCAGCACCCAGAGGTGATGACCACATGACTGACTTGGGTTTTTCCTTCTGAAGGTCTCTGGCCATTTGTAGGATACTAGAAAAGTTAAGATGCTTCCTCTTTCCAGATGAGGTAGCTTTGAGCATCCTCTCAGCATCAATATTTTTAGTAGTCATGGCAGCTGGTAACGACTTCAAAAAGTGATGCCTCAATTGGGTAGCACATTCTTTTTTATCTCTAGGGAAAGCAAGTTCAGCAAGCTCCGTCAATCTCATGCCATAGGTATCCAAGTTCTCCCCAGGTTCAGGGCTGGCCTTTTCAAGCTCAGCACACCAATATTTCTTACCACCAATCTTCAGTTTTCTGTAATAATCCAACAACTGCTTCTTCATTTCAGGGTATTTGAGTTTTCTACCCCCACGCACTTTGAATACCGTTAGAAGGTCACCCTCCAGAAAATCAGACAACTTTTGAGTTTGGTCATAAGTAGTTCCCTTGAATTGTTTTTCAAAATACCTCTCAACTGTTTGGAGGAACTCCGCTAGAGTTTGTCTATTATTTATGGAAAACTTAGGTGGGACCACCACTTCACGCCGATCAGACACTAGCTTCCACTGATGGCGTGAGGGTTCTGGCATGGGAGGGTCTTCATCATCAGAATTCTCTGTTGAAAGGCTCTCATCCAAGGGTGAGCTAGCTACTGATGAGGCCTCAGTAGAGGAAATTGCAATTTCCTCCACTTTGACAACTTTTTGGTTGGCACACTTCATTTTTTTATGGCATTTCTTCTTTACATTGTGTGATGAAGACTTGTGAGTCTCAGCAATCAATAAACCAGAGCTCAAAGTTGGTTTGCAAATATTCTTCGATGGTGCTGCCACCACTTCAGTCAAGAGGTGAGTGCAACGGGTCTCCACAGGTACTCGTGACCAGTAGCGGTCAGATGCAATAGTTTGAAGTGTGGCATACCAGTACTTGAGGGAGAGTCTAAAAAACTCTCTGCTTTGCCACTATGCATACCACTCTTTGTAGCTTAAGCACTCTTCTGGATTCTCATAGTTGGTGAGCAATAAAGCATCAGACTGGGCTAGAAGTTGACTTAAATGATCAGCTGCTTGGTCACTCAATACTTGAGCAGCAGCAAATCCGCCACCTAGCCAGCGGGGAAACAAAGTCCATCGCAATTCATCCAGGACTGGAAGCAAATTAGGGTTTATGTTAAAGCCAAATTTCCCATTCACAAAATCTGCTCGTACTTGAGGACTTGAGAATTGGGCGAGCAGAGATTGTATGGTAACCACTTCACTTAAGGTTGAAGTAGCAGTACTATTTGCTGCATTCTGCCGAGTTTGGGCATTTGGAACATTCTCAGCCCCAGCAGTGGGTGGGGAAACGGATGACATGGCCAGTCCTGGCTCGGAAGAACTGCCAGAATCCTGGTCACCATCTGACTCCACTCCAGCAGCCGCACCCTGTCCATGCTCCACTAAAACTAAATTTTGAGAGAGTGGGTGTTTGGTGTTTTGAGCCATTGTACTGAATTACTAGATGTCATGAAGTTAGCAAGAAAATAATGTAAGGGAAAAGATATCCCGTCGGAGATGCCAAATGTTGCCGCGTGTCTCCCGTGGGTGAGGCAAACACGTTGCCTACTTCTACTTGATAGGTTGGCAACAACCTACTTAGGGAATGGATAATGATGAGACTAAAATTTATCTTTTATTATGGACAAATAAGACAGAATTTAAATTGCCGTTCAAGTAAATGGCTCTTGGTTATGAAATGAGCACGTATGGTGCATAGGTGACTGGAGAATGTCAGTATATACCTAAAGAGTTTCAGAGCATAGGACTAACAAGCATAGGAGTTAAGGAACTAAGGAGAATNTAGGTCCACCCACGCCCCACGGCCAGTGTAGCTGTCAGCTCACCTCTCTTCAGAAGTGTGAAAGCTTTTGCCGGTGAAGGTGTGTTTTACGATTGGTCCGTAAAGAAGCGTTGATTGGTTAAAAATGATATAAGACCAGGTTCTTTTGAATAACCTATAGAATTGCACCATGAACTGCAGAACTGGTGTGAAGTTTACACCAATTCTTGCAAGTAATGGGCACTCATGCCCTTCAGCCCTTGCTTTATTCTTTATTGTTAGCCTGAACTATTTTACCTCAGGGTCTTCTGCCCTTGTTCAGTTGTTTGTAATAAAAGATTTGTAATGTAAAATCCTGTTTTAAATAATTACTTTAATTAGAGTTACTCTTTCATTCTCCAGACTCCAAGTCATACTGGGTGTGGGTTGTTGCCAAAGAAACTCCAAAAGTAGGTAACGAGTTTGCCTCACCCGTGGCGGGAGACAGTACCCCGGCAACAGTGATATGTAGTTCTGCTCCTCTGAACTCTGAATTGCATGTTTAGTGTGCAATGTGCATGATGGAAAACTCTGCAGCGTAGTTATAATTACTTAATGAAGTTTAGTTCATTGCGGTCAACTTAAGAGACAATTTCAACTAACTAATACTTTTTATAAGTCTATTTTAATTGTTGAGTGAAAGGTGCAGGTATACAACTTCCAAGATCCAAGTGATTAGGTAGGTATGTGCACAAAGTACACTCGAACGCAAACAATGCTGGCAAAATGGTGGACAGCCACTAGCCACATCGGCGCGCATAAGGTATTTAATTTTGAAAGTCCCACCAAAATGTTAGCTTAATTTGATTGACTTTTGTTTGGAAACGAACTAAAAAACTTGAACTATGACGACATCATTTTTTTTTCGAGAATTGTCTATCAAGTACCTGCTTAGCTGGGATGTGCAAGAGGTAACATTTGGGCGGGAAATAAACATGGATATCGTATTTTGAAATTAATGAAAGATAATTTGAAATCAAGATTATAGTTTTTAGAGCATGCTCTCGAAATTTCAGAGCTTTGCAGCCATTCGGACAGTTTTTCTACCATGTCCTGTCGCGCTGTTTACGTTCAGTTCAGTCATGAGCCAGTGAGGTACGCTGGTCCTGAACTACTGCCGAGACTGAGACATGAGATGAGACATGAGACAAGACATGAGATGAGGCATGAGACAAGCTAAAAGACGAGACATGAGATGAAATGTGAGATGAGACACGAGACAAGACATGAGATTGGACATGAGACGAGGAGATGAGACATGAGACGAGACGTGAGATTGGACATGATATGAGGCATGAGACGAGATGTGAGATGAGATGCAAGACGAGACATGAGACAAGGCATGAGACAAGGAGACAAGCATGAGACGAGACGTGAGACAAGAAATGAGATTGGACATGAGATGAGACTCAAGATGAGGCATGAGACGAGGCATGAGACGAGACATGAGACGAGACATGAGACGAGACAAGATGAGACGGGGCACAAGACGAGATGAGATGAGGCACGAGACGAGATGAGATGAGGCACGAGACGAGATGAGACGAGGCACGAGACGAGATGAGACGAGGCACGAGACGAGATGAGACGAGGCACGAGACGAGATGAGACGAGGCACGAGACGAGATGAGATAGGCACGAGACGAGATGAGACAAGGCATGAGACGCGGTGAGACAAGGCACGAGACGAGATGAGACAAGGCACTAGACGAGATGAGACAAGGCATAAGACAAGATGAGACGAGGCACGAGACGAGATGAGATGAGGCACGAGACGAGACATGAGACAAGGCACGAGACGAGATGAGACAAGGCACGAGACGAGATGAGACAAGGCACGAGACGAGATGAGACAAGGCACGAGACGAGATGAGACAAGGCACGAGACGAGATGAGATGAGGCACGAGACGAGATGAGACGAGGCACGAGATGAGATGAGGCATGAGACGAGATGAGACGAGCCTGAGGCACGAGACGTGACATGATGATGATGACCAGTATTTAATATTATTATTAATATCAATATTCACTAATATTTATTATAATTAGTTATGAATTAATATTAATAAAACTTAATAATATTATTATTACTAGTAAATTTTATTTGCGTATTCTATTTAATTTCATTAAAATCACTTGTTTGCTTGAATCGCAAGTTAACCAGGAATTTAAAAGCAAATAAAATACCACAAAAATTCACCATATCTTTATAAGAGAAAACATTTCGGAGTCCAGCTCCATCGTCAGTTCAAACCACAAAATTTTGTTCAGAAAAAGTTCAGTCCTAGAAACACAAATAAATCAATTAGTAAAGTAAATGCACTAAAAATAAATAGATAAGACATGAAAATAATGCCAGTAAACGTAAACGGCCTATCTATTTACTATTTCAAGAGGAAAGGAGCTAAAAGCGGCATTCAGACTAGGCTTCTGTTTGAAAATATACAGGGATTCTAAAATTCGTAGATCACTAACACCGGATGCGGAAGCTAGAATTTTAAAATCACTATCAGATACAGAGATGTTGCACTGCTCGGCATGAACACGTACAGCAGAATGAGGTGGATGTGCAAGTAGGTTCCCTGTTCTATAACTCTTGCCCTTATGCTATCTAAGGAGCATAAGGGCAGGAGTTATATAAATTTTGCCGATAATGCGTCGTCGTCATGGTGGCAGGGAATTATTGTGAGTACTTATCGGTCCACCGCCGTGCGTCAGTCTTAACCCTTCGCAAGGCCCCATGCCCTTGGCCCTTGGGCCCCTCTTGCAAGTTGTAATGGTCTAAACTCAACAGTTCGACCCC
>NW_025944005.1:18217-38393 GCF_000764305.2 Hyalella azteca | reverse complement strand
AGTGAGAACATCGAAAAATGTGTCAAAGTTGATAGTTGACCTTGCTCTACCAAATAGTGATAAACTGTTTGTGTAGAAAGAATATTATGGTTTGAGACTTTTAAATAAGTCTTTGAATATATTAGGAATCTTTTAAGTATACTTGTACCTATTTGCTGATTTCAAGTGGTAAATAAATTAATAGATGATTAAGTTAAGAAACGGATTTAGACACATAAAAACTAATTCCGATACAACTTGGAATTGGACACACACAGCTCGTTCTGGTTCCGAGCTGTGCAAAAATTGAAATTTTCTTAATTAAAACTTAAGGGGGATGTATCCCCTCTAGAAAAACTTTTTTGTTTGCAGACGGATCTTTCTGAAACTTCACAAATATATGTAAAACTGCAAAAGAATCGCATTTTGTTCCTGTGATTTTTTTGAAAAAATTGATAGGAAACGTGAAATTCATATAAAATGGACAAAAAAGGTAGGTACTGTAAAAATCTATCTCCTCCTAGGGTTTTCAAGCTACAACATAGAGACGCATATCATTCGATGCGTAAAGACCATACCAATCTAGTAACAAAGCCCGATTTTTCATTTTTGTCTAAGTTTTTTTTACATACATTTTTTCATTTTTTCTCATTTTCTTCCGATTTTATCCCCTTCCCCCCATTTTGAATCCAAACTATGCACAAATCTAAAAAAGGGCTCTGTTACTCGATAGGTATGGTCTTTACAAATCGAATGGTATATGTCTTATTGCTGTAGCTTCAAAACTCTAGGAGGAGATAGGTTTTCCGAGACAATAAGTTGAACTTTTCAGGACAGCGTGACAAAGTCCCGTGCAGCTCGGAATAGGCACTCAATCAGTCTCAATGTAGCATGGATACCAAACTACAGGCTTCTGTAGCTTCCTTCCACTCAACTTGACTCAAGGATGGTAGCAGCGACTTGTTGTACACCTCCCCGTACAAAGCAAGAAGGGTGACTGAGCATTGATGCCAGAAACAACCATATATCTAGTGCTGACCAGTGAATTACCTCCCATCTATTTACTGAAGGATCTCCCCCTCGGGTCCCGCCCCCCTTTAAAGAGCAGCCATGTACGTATAAATTCACGTACAGGGATCACAGTGGTATCGTTGGAAAGCTCAGAATGTCAGCTTTAAGATGAGACTAAATGAGTAACTAAAGCACAACTCAATCAGACACTATATTTAAAAAGCTCAGCAGTTAATTACCTCCCATCTATTTACTGAAGGAACTCCCCCCCCCGCCCCCCTTTAAAGAGCAGCCATGTACGTATAAATTCACGTACAGGGATTGCAGTGGTATCGTTGGAAAGCTCAGAATGTCAGCTTTACGATGAGACTAAACGAGTAACTAAAGCGCAACTCAATCAGACACTATATTTAAAATGCCCAGCAGCAAATTATATTGAATCTAATTAGTGAAGGAACTCCCCCGCCCTCCCCCCTTTAAAGAGCCGTCATGTACGTATAAATTCACGTACAGGGATCGCAGTGGTATCGTTGGATAGGGCAGAATGTCAGCTTTAAGATGATACTAAATACCAGAAAAGCCAAATCCGAAAAAAAGTATACCTCCCCCTTAAAGGAAAGGTTTCGACGTGATAACTGGTAAACTCTCATGATAAACTTAACCAGGATTGCCGGGGTTAAACTCACTTCGTATTTAAGAAAGAAAACATGAAGTTAATAATGAGACATGAATATCTTGAGGAATTAATTTGTTCTGCTTAGACTGACATGACGACTGATGATTGCTGAAAAGATTATTACAGGCATCAGAATTTCACCTCATTCAAGGACCCATGATTATTTTGGAATGTAAAGGTCTGGAACGATCAGAAAAGTTGCTACCATCATTGAAACAAGTTATACCTAAACGCTGGTAAAAAAATGCAAGGCTGCGGGCGCTATTTTCCGTCATTGTGCTTATATGTAGGAGGGGAATTCTCATTTAACTTTCATGTTAATGTGGCGACAACAATCATGCATAATTCTCATCTAACTTGCATGTTAGTGTGGCGACAACAATCATGCATAATTCTCATCTAACTTGCATGTTAGTTTGTGGCGACAACAATCATGCATAATTCCCATCTAACTTACATGATAATGTTGCGACAACAATCATGCATAATTCTCATCTAACTTACATGTTAATGTAGCGACAACAATCATGCATAATTCCCATTTAACTTACATGTTAGTGTGGCGACAACAATCATGCATAATCCTGACTAAATGCTGTTCGAGTTGGCCCACCTCAACTGAACGAAATTTCAACTCCCAGTGATTTTAAAAGTTACTTGAGAATTATATGTTCCATAAATTAACTAGCTTTCTGATTAAAATAATGGACATTTGTAATCTACACTAATTATATTATTTGTATATTTAACAGCATAAACAAATTAATTTTATATATAACAATATGAAATAATTAGAAAATAATATAATTATTAATGGCAGGGAATCACTTCAGTCATCCGATCCTGCTTCCATGTTGGCGAAATTCATCCCTTAATTTATTTAATAATGAATGAAATTATCAAGCCTTAGCCAATTATTTTTTTTTTGTCGTGGGTATAGTAATTCATCTCCATTCTGGTTTTCCATTTGTAAAAGATTATTCATGGTGGCTTGATATTTATTTGTAATATAATTATGAATACCACCACCATTATTGCTATAGTTACAAATTTTTGTGTTAAAAATTTAAAGATATATAATTAATTCAAGCATCACAGTAAAAGTTTTAATAAATTTTATTTGCTTGTGAAATCAGAAAAAATGTCATCAAAAAAACATTCACCGGCATTAAATTCAAAGCTTATTTGGTGTTAGCAAGGCGGTATAATAAAATATATGATATCACTTCTATATAATATTGGGAAGTGAACAGGAACAGATGAAGTAAATAAAAACAGATGAAGTGAACCGGAACAAATGAAGAGAACAGGAACAGATGAAGTGAACAGGAACGGATGAAGTGAACAAGAACGGATGAAGTGAACAGCAACAGATGTAGTGAACAAGAACAGATGAAGTGAACAGGAACAGATGAAGTGAATAGGAACAGATGAAGTGAACAGGAACAGATGACGTGAACAGGAACAGATGAAGTGAACAAGAACGGATGAAGTGAACAGCAACAGATGAAGTGAACAGGAACAGATGAAGTGAACAGGAACAGATGAAGTGAACAGGAACAGATGAAGTGAACAGGAACAGATGAAGTGAATAGGAACAGATGAAGTGAACAGGAACAGATGAAGTGAACAGGAACAGATGAAGTGAACAGCAACAGATGAAGTGAACAAGAGCAGATGAAGTGAACAAGAACAGATGAAATGAACAGGAACAGATTGAACAGGAACAGTGAACAGGAAAACACGTATAATGCTTCCACAATTCGTACTGCGCAAGTTGATCATAGGCACGAGTATTAAGATATTATTACAGTTTTGATCGTACAAGTTTTTTTCGCATCGTTAAAATACACCAAATGCCTCACGTACGTGATAAATATTCATTGAAAATCTAAGAAACTTTTAAAATCAAACGATATTAACAATTCATGGCAGAAAGAGCGTTGCAGCTCTTTACGCTGGTCGCCTTGCAGCTTTGATAAAATGAGAGCGCGCAGGGGTGAAGCGTATGAGGTACACGTACAGACCAGCAGCACACCTGTTACACGTAAGCTATATACTGCACCTGTTACACGTAAACTATACTGCACCTGTTACACCTACGGTTCCACACAAATTGCGTGTTTGTTTCGAGTTAATATATTAAGTTCACAAATGTTGATGATTCGGGGAAATTGACTTTTCTATGTAGCTGGCGTAAGCAACGTCCTATTTTCAATAAAAAGCTCATTTGAAGTTATAGTTTTTTAAAAATGTCTCAGAAAATGAATCGAATGAGAATTGGATTGAAATTTGAAAGTTGTCTCTCAATTCTGAAGTTGGCTCCAAACATCGTAGATACGTACTTTGAATTTTTCAAAAATTTAAAACTAAAGCTGAGATAAGTTTTGGTTCCTAGTAGTGATAATGTTGAAGCCACAAATTAAATAGAGATTTTTGCCTATATAACCAATCATGTGCGTCAATTTTCGTAATATAGTTTTTAGAAAATCGTTGACGCTCTGAGGGGAGCATTTTTAACTTTTTTATTGAAGGCCGGATCATTTTGAAACTTAATACACATTTGTAAAACAGAAATGGAAAACTTTTTGTTCGTGTAATTTTTGATCGTGTAAATTTTTTTGTTCGTGTAAACTGTGTTGAGGGCTGCCAATATACGTAGTATCACCTATCGGAATACCGACGTGTGACACAAGAGAGCCAACAGCTCCAACAGAATGACTCGATGCAGCAAAGAGTTTCCAGTTTTGCATCAAAGCTTAGCAGCTCTGGGCCCATACTTTCAAAAAAGTTAAGCTATCGAAAGTTCATCAGCCAATCATTGACGGCCTTTCAAGCAAAATACACCCATCATAGACAAGAAAATAGAGCGTAAGTACTTACGTTCACTTTGCGAGTTTTGAAAGTATGGCCCCAGTATTCGACAAGGGACAGAAAGCCATTTTAGACATCAGTGCGGGGGGGAGGGGGAAGTGGCAAAAAATTAGCCGCGCACGTGGCTACTTCTTTGTGAACTGGAAGAAAGTAAGAAAAGAATTAGCCACATACGTGGCTACTTCTTTGTGTGATGAAGGAAAGAAAAGAATTAGTCATACTCGTACGTGACTACATCTTTGTGTGCTGGAGGATAGAAAGAAAAGAGTTAATCGCGTACGTGGCTTTTTCTTTGTGTGCTGCTCACACCTGCGCGCTGAGCTGACATCTGTGCCGATGGGGCCCACCACAGCTCTCTACACGGCGCTCGCTCCTCTTCAATAACACCAAGTTACGGAGCAGTTCGTTTACAACATTGTCTCATCATATAATATAATATCGTTATTTAAACTTCATTCGGGAAAGATTTTTTGAATCCAAGCAAGATTCATAGGCAGTGTTCCCTTGGCCTTTAGTTCAACCTAGAAGCAAATCCTTACGTATGCATGTCAACAGGCAATTGAAAACATCCTTTTATGTTAAATTCAACAATTATCAGATATTATTCCTAGTGCATTTGTTTCCATGTCGACCACAATAGCTAATTATCTTTTAGAACGTGTAATTATCCGAGCTTTCGTTCAAAGTAATTCCAAGTAATTTGAATACATCCAGGTTAAAATTCATTTTGACTTCAATAAAAAACCTTTTTTGACAGTTTGTCTCAGGCGCAATGGCGCAGCATGGTTCTCTTTATTGAGTGAATATTTATCCATAATAAATAATATTTTAAGTCGCGTTTTTGATGCCGTGTATACAAGAGTAGAGCTATCGAGCAAAGGAAAACGCTATGAACGGAATGAACGATTATTAATAATTAAGTATTTTAAAACGATAACTTCGAGTCTCTCCTTCCGACACCAGCTTGGCGCCACTGGAAAGTCACTCTAAAATCGAAGACACACTTCGATCACTTGAAACTAGCGTGATGTCTTCCTACGATACCTGAACTCTGGAATGCTCTCATTATATTTAAAACGCATGACTATAAAGGTAGAGAGCGCATTGATCGAAGTAGCTGTTCACTTCCAAAAGTGGAGCAAAACATCAGATTCAACACTATTATATGGAAATGCATAAAAATGAGAGGATATATAGGTAAAATATGATATAACTAAGACAAAAATAAATAAAAGAAGTAAAATGAATTCATAAGGCACAAAAAAATATTATGTAATGATTGGAAAGTGTACGGAAAAAGTAACATATAATCGTTCGAAAAGTGAAATTAATGTTAATTTGCTAATTATTGAATTGAATTTTTAGAAATTTATCGAAAGTGTTTCAAAATTATGAAGAATGTCTAAGATACTAAAATTGAAAAGAATATCTAAAAAGAGTTTCTGAAAATAAGGTTTGGATAATGCGAGAAAATTGCGTAGAAATTGTCTGCAAGCTTATAACAAATATCTATATATGTAGGAGTAGCAGGTTAACCCGGCATATTGCTCGGGTTAGATTATCCTCGCAATTGGAAAATCAAGTCATTCCGAATTCCATCATCCTGAACGACATCATCAAGAATCAAGTTAATAATTCGAAATACCGAAAGCACCGAGATAAAAGAGAGACCAGGATAAACCCATGTAGCACCGAACACCAATTTAAACCCTGTTTTGAATTTTGAAGGATGAATCAGCTTGCTACTTTTTGAATGCAATTCATATCGACCATAGTAAAAACCAAATTTTAACTTCAAATCTTTTTCGCCTCCCCAGTTTCCAGTGTCTCCCCAGAATTCCACTATATACTAAGACAAAATTGTCCGTAATATCTGAACAAAATTATTTTTAATTTGCGCTCGAACAGCCACGTAATATTTCCGGCACTATATATATAGGCCTAAGCACAAAAACTTCGATAAATATACATAAGAATGAAAACCTTTGTCAACTGCATGAGAAACACGTGAAGAATGTGTTGGAAACTAATGAAAATTAGAACAAATGGAAGAAAATTAATGAAGAATCCATAAAATACCAGCGCCCTGCTAATGCTTGAACACCAAATAGATTTCGATAACCGAAGGAAGTACCACGACTATGTTAGACCATGGTACTCATTAGTGTGATATAAGCGATATTGCTTTAATACATAGGTACAAACTAGTAAACTGTGGATACGAAATTTTCAAGTTCAATGCAATGAATAGATGCAATGAATAGATTTTAAACAAAGTTTTCTAGATGCCAGAAACGCAACCAAAAGTCTATGCCTTTGATTTATTATTCTTCAGGGTGTCATTTTACAGACCATAACTGCCCAACTGCGATCGGCGTACATTACGTATCTCATCATTCAATAACTTAACTGCAAACAATTCTGTTTTACCGCGTCATCGATCGCCGTGCAGCGCGCCATCTATGGCGAAGACAACCTATTAAATTCGATCAACCAAACTCCCGAAAAGCAGCTGGGTTGAGTATGGCCTAGCATCGTTCGCCTAAGCAAGGAATAACTTTATATCAATCCGACGGAGCGAGCATGGAAGTTTCGCCATTAATTCGCCAATTCATCAAGCCCTCAGTATTCATCTTCTGCGTGGTGAGACCATTTCTGCAGGTTAATAGTTGCGTATTAAGTAAGGTCACTGTTTTTCCAACGAAAACATTTAAAGATTAGGTTAGCTTAATGTCGAGAAAAAGCAAACAGGCAAGTAGGTAGGCTTATTATAGCCTGGTGGCGCAATTTATTTCAGTGCAGAGGCAAAGGCCGTGTTGCTAGGTTGTATAAGCCGCTACTCTATACACCGGGCCCACTGAGCTATCTCTTTACCTTCACTAAATACATTGCGAGCTTTCAAGAACCAGTTTCGACATTAAATTATCAAGGCTGATCACTTTCGCGCAACCCCGAAGGTTTAGCTAAAATGCTTGGTTGAATGTGTAATGCTTTTTAATGTAACCCCGAAGGGGTTACATTAAAAAGCCGCATTCGTTGCAGTACTTGCGGTTGCAGGGGACAGACTACATGGGAAGCAATGCTAGAACTTATTATCCAATTATTGTTCGTACGCTTGTCGATAGTGGCCTGTTAGCAAGTTCGTCGATTATTAGCTTATTAGGAATGATTGTCGCAACCTTGCTTCAATAAAGACCTCATATGCTGCAACCGTATTCATACCCTAATAAAATCTTGCTTTTCTTTAACCTAATTTGAGTTTGTGCGAGTTTGTATTCATTTAGTTATGTTAGTTTAAATTGCATGATCTCGCTTTTGTGTTTGTTTAGGTCTTTATTATAATGGCTTCTCGCTAGAGATTGAACGTGTCTCAGACAAATTTACGGCCGGAAAATTTACGATCTTCTAAATTCAGTGAACAAGGAATATCTCCCTAAGTAATGAACGTAGCTCGATATAATGAGCTACGTTCATTAAATTGGGAGATATTCCAAGTTCACTTAATTTGGAGTTTGGCCGTGAGACTGGCCGCAAGTCCGGCCGTAAATTTGTCCGAGACGTGTTGACTGTTGGGTTTCTGTGGCTCCGTGGAGCTTCTGTGCTTAGATCAACTCGAGTCTAACTTAGAGCTTTCACTCAACTTTGCATGCATGCATGCCGTTATTTGACACCTCTTTTTAAAATATGAGCGAACACACCTCGTAATATCTTCACTTTTTTTTTCAAAGTACTCAATGAGAACTCTTGTATTTGGTTTTTATCATAAAAAATAGGTTAGTTATTTTGCTTATTATCCGAATTTGATTCGATCATACAAAAATAATTTGAGGTATTCCTTGGATCAATCATTAATACCTTGTTAGGGAAATGTAGGATTTAAAATAATTGTTTTAACTCTGTAATTTCAGTTTTCAGTTTAGAAATTTGGAAGTTTGATTTTATAGGTTATAGTTCGTTCTAGTCAGTCCGTCATTTGAACTCACATGCAGTGTCATGGTGTGTTCTAACTTGGTCATTTGTTTGTTTCCTGTGTCTTTAATTTAGTGATTGTTTCTAGGTGTTATTCATTTTTGTCATATCTATAATGTTAGATTATTTTTTTTCATGAGAAGTGTTTATTCATACTATATCTTTTGTTCAATTATCTGTTACTTTTGGTTACTTATTCGTTGCTTTTTTTCTTAGGGGAGTTTGGAAATCCAGATTCAAGAGAGTGGATTCGCAGAAAAGTCTTTTGTTGGTGCACGCCTTTGTGTTGGGGTCCACGTTAAGGTTCGGCTGGCGAAACCTAGGTGATCCCGGCATAGTTGGTGCTGTGACACTCAAGCTGCTAGCCTAATGTTCCGCGACTAACCCACACCAGCACTTGCTTATAGCCAGCTCCCCTTGACGCTCCAACTGTGGTGTTCATTATTCGTGAGCCTTGTATTTCACGAATCACCCTAATTTGTTCAAAAAGTCGTAGATTATCCTAAGCTGAGAACCTCAACAGAACTCAGTCAATTTTTAGGTGTGATTAATTTCGCACGTAAATTGATAGATAAATGTTCCAGCATAGCCAAACCTCTGACTGATGCAACTGGTGGAACGCTCTTATGACGCGTTGAAGAGTGCATTACAGGAGGAAGTTGTTTTGAGTTTTCCTGATAATAGCGAAGGCGCGGAAAAGTTGGAACTGTTAGTGGACGCCTCTGGTACTGGTGCCCGCGGATGTTTATTTCAGAAGCAGAACGGTAGCCATAAACCCATTTGTTTCGCGTCGATGGCCTTAATGATGCTCCGCGTAGATAATCTACTATTGAACGTGAGCTTGTTGCCATCTGCTGGGGCGTTAAAACTTTTCGTGCATTTATTTTCGATGCTCCATTTGTCATGTATAGGGACCATTAAACCCCAGTTGTCCCGTCATAAATGACTTGAATGAAGTAGGTAATATTAAATATGTATTCCTCTTAGGTGTTTAGACTTGATAATGCTAAGAATCATGGTGACAATCCATAGGTTATTCAAAAGAACCTGTTCTTATGTCATTTTGAACCGATCAACGCTTCTTTACGGACCGATCGTAAAACACCTTCACCGGCAAAAGCTTTTGCACTTCTGAAGAAATCCCCCCCCGCTGAGCCGGACCGGTCGATGCTCTTGCAAACGCATAAGTACTCACAATAATTCCCTGCCACCATGCTAAGAATGCGGGTCGAAGTGATGAAGTAAGTACAAGAAGCGATTGTTCCGAGTCCATGGCAACTAGTTAGTTTACGTCGAATGTTGGCGAGCTCAGCGCGAGGGAATTTCCAGTCGAGGAACGAATGCGGCGTCTACTCCGAGCAATAGGACACGGCGTGACACAAGAGGACCGTCATGCCAGTACGGTCTGCAGCTATCTCCGCAGACGTAGGTGACGGCCGTCGGCCGGCGGGTTCAGAAATAGCGGCTGACTCCGAGACGTTCATACCTTTACAACTCCGATATAATCACATTCGAAATCTACGAGTAACGGCCGTAACTTTGCTCACTTGTTCGGTCAACGTTCATTGCTACCGCCTACGGTTGTGACTTAGCCGTATGACAACGCGAAATGCCAATAGACGTCACGTTTTGAGCACTGCTCAAGAATTATATTATCGGTACGGTCATCAGCACGGTACGGTCACAGTCATCGTCAGTAGCGGTACGGTACCCTATCAACAACATCAGAAGAACGGCAATGAGCTCGGACGAACATCATCGACTTGAAGACTTTAATCGTTTTCCAAAAAAAATCCAATCGCTCCAAGAATATAAATTATTCGAGGTAATATTTCTGTATTGTAGCATGTAACCTTATTTTCGTATCAGGACATGTAACTTTCGTCACCCTAAATATTAATCGAGCAAACTGTTTTGCAAGGGCCACAAAATTCTGCGTCTAGCGATGACAGAAAGAAGTGATCTACAACTCGTATAAATTCACGTTGCAATTAAAGTTCATTTTGACATTGCTCCTTATGATGGCCATTGCCGAAATCAATCAGTTTGAAAATTTACAGTTAACAATAAACAAAAAAATGTTTAATAATGATGCTTGACTCACGTACCTGACTCCAGTAACTAACCTAATGATACTACATAATACATCACAAAGTAACTGAATTAGAGGAACAAATTTACTTACCATGAAGCCTTGCAGTCTACAACGCGTTAAACTTGTAATTCATGCAGTGCCGACAGCCAGGCCTGGCCTAACCATAAAAATCCAATCGATTCTTCTAAATGCACAAACTTCAATTGCACAAATTGGTTCACTTGCTGAGTTGAACTGAAGATAAGAACCTGTAAGGCATACGAGCACAAGCCGCTCAAATGACAGCTTATGCAAAGCATATGCCTTAAGCTGAAACCTTACACACTGTCGATTGCCGGAAATCTTGCATCGTCACATTGTTGTGTTTGCAAAGAAGCGATTGTTAAAGTCACTTGAAAATGCTTGAATTTAAAGTGCAAATTGACAAAATTTCCATCATAACTGATTTTTTCCAGTCATAAACGTCTTAGTATAAGGAATACAACACAATATAATGAAAAAGCGCGTGTTTATATGAACAAAATCATGTTACTCCAGTAACTAATAGCAGCAGCTACCCGTTCCCCCTTCAGAAGTAAACTAATTAGGTTATTTGTGCATCGATCGTTGGCCGCTGCATTGGCAGTATTGAGTTCCAAAATGAAGTTCTTTTCAAGCATTCATATTAGCAACTGCATTCTAAATGTAGTGAATGACAACCAAAAGTTCTGGCGGAATATACGGTAGTTATAAGCAATCAAATAAGTTGCTCACAAATAGGCTTGTTTTAATCCGTTTACCCTTTTGATCACGTTCTTTCTGTACGCTTTAGTCCACATCGACATGAGTGCTGGGGTAGCCGGGCAGCGAGAATATTCATGTGCAGTCTTCGTTGATAACTTTGTTGGGATGCTTGGAAATTCCAGCTAAGAGCATATCTGCAAGAACTATAGACGCTCAAGCAGACATATTCTCAAAGCTGAACATTTCTATTATTGGAGAAATTATTACTTGGTGGGCTTGCAGAGACAATTCGACATCAATGAAGCACTTCTTCAAACACCAAAAAATCAGTTTTTTAACGTCTGCAAGTACATTAGACTTTACAACTTAATTAGTATCAAGTAGTACAGCTTATTAAATTAGACAATACGATTCAATATTTTTTGAAATCATTGGTCATTCACCACTACACACAGCATCACCGTTGTTAATATACTGACGTGTGCCTTGCGGGTGCGGCAACGGTTAACGCTTTGGGGTTCGGGAGGTATACCCCCACAAACCAAATCCCCCCCCCCATGCATTGTAACATGTAGGGCTGAAAGCTCTTTTTGATGAATGCACTTGAATCAAGGAAATTTTTTAACTTCCCAGTTGCAGCTTGAGCGGCATTGTACGTGTAATTATCTCGTTGATAATTGCTCGCGTATTTAAGCCCATGTGGCGCATGCATATGTGAGCACTCGTAATGTAAGTTCACATAAACAGGATTCTTCAACGGGTATTTTATTCCTCAAACCATATTTTTCTGCCGAATTTAATTATTACAACCTTTATTCTAGTGTTACTTCCTCCGGTGTATTAATCAACCACTAGGAATCTCTGTAAAAATTTAATGTAGTCAATAGATTCAGTGGAAAGAATTGTGTTCACCATTTTCATGGAGTAGATTTCTTAATTTGCTCGATCAACTGCAATAATTCATTTTTTCATTCAATGATGTGACTTATGTTTTCGGAAGTGGGCATACATAAGTTGGATTTTGCTTAACGAAGTGTCCAATTAAAGAGCCGTTCTATCACAATTCAATCATTGGCGGCTCAGCGAACAGAAACGCGCGCAGAAGTGTCAGATTACAAATTAGTGTATTGAACAGTAGGTATATGGGTTTGCTTGTCATAGGCTAAATTCACCATGCTAAATCTCAAGTTAAAGTCGACTCTCCTTTCGTTCCGTCATAATTCATAGAAAATGTACGCGTATACATTTATCGACGCCAAAGATTGAGCGGGAGATCGCACAGTTATCCCCGTCCAGCCTCTGATCAGACTCATCATGAGACATCCTTGCCAGCGTTTGAATAGTCACCAAGAGGCACCTGACCAGCTGCTCTCGTCGGTTATATCACGTAGATTCGGCCCACCGGGCAATTGACTTCTAAAAGAGGCTGCCGAATGGCAGCCGAACATAGGAGGGCGATTCGCGCCTGAACCACCGCTAATCCGAATTCATTTCCTCTGGTGCTACCCAAATAGGTACGAAAACTTTGGCTCGTGTATGGAGCTGGAAGAAGCGTCGGAGGTCGTCCCTGAGATACCAGAGGCAAGCGGACGCGTTTCAAGATCACGTGGACCCGTCGAGGAATATCCTCGTGTGCAGTCGCGTGTTAATGAATTCCGCACACGACCACGTCCAGCCGAAGACAGAAATATCTTGGAATTTATTTTTTTAGCGCAAAAACTTATTTATATGTTTGTTGTCCCGAAACATCATTTTAGGCATTCCTGTGTAAATAAGTTTGAAGTGATTTACCACCTTTTCCTAGAGTTTCTTTTGATAATAAATTTTCGGAATTTGTATGAATAAAAATGTTTTACCTGTACGTGATACGTTATAGATGAGTGCGTTACGTTACGTTATAGATGAGTGATGAATGCACTGGCTAAATCGAGATACATATTGCCTAAACTGGCTCCTCTTTGTTCAACAGATGAGTTCAACCATTAATTAAAGGCAGACAAGAAGTAAATGGTGCAAGATCTGATTTCTATAAAGCCATATTAAACGTCCGGGCATGTTAGAAGTCAAGTGATCGATTATCCTACCCTTGATACATTCCATTACCTTACAAACATCACTTGTGAAAAACAGAACCTTATATAAGGTTCCAACTCACAGAGCTGCACCTCTGCTGCACTGCTCTTCATTTAAGTTATGGAGATAATCGAAACCTGATAAGTGAAATGCAACAGGTACAAATTTTCCACGTGACTTTTAGGGTGTGTTTCAGTAATGCAAATAATGTTAGTATTAGATGACCAAAAATAGCTTGTTAAAATACGTGCAATTAGTGACCTGAGAATTTATTAGTTTCGATTTTCAGAGTTGAACAATTCTTCACATGACGTTGGTTGATTGAAGTTCGAATTATAAGCTGAAAAAACTGCGGTACAATTCATCCATGCGACATTCCTTCTCGCTTCGAGTCTCCTGACTTCTGGAACAGCCTATACCTGATGACAAATTTGACGCTCCGCGGGTATGAACGTATCCAAGAATAAAATAGACAATGTAATGCAAAAGTATATGTTCAATCGTTAAATGCCTTGCACCCTACAGAACTGGTTAAGGTACAGCTAATGATGATGTAACCAGCGTCAGTTGCAAAAATCTTGTCAAAAAGACCGGCTTTTAGTCCGTGAAAAAGTCAAAAAACGTACACGAATGGGCTACAGGCCTAAACCAGCGTATTTCTTCAACGCCGAATATGATATGCTATGCTATAGGTAGATTTAATGATGTAATTTAAATTTACTAGCGAATTCAACTGGATCCCTGACATCTTTGACAACATTGTTAAACCCCGAGCAATACGCTGCAAGAGCCCCTGTAAAAAAGCGAGAGTTCTCTAAGAGGCCGGTGAAGTCTATAAATTTTGTTTCAAAGAAAGTTGTAGACTGTTTCATCACTTGGACTTCATTGGAGAAATCGGAATAACTACTACGACATTTAGCAGCCGTTTATCCTGCTACCTCAGACAAGATCCCAACCAGACCAGGTCTCAAAGTATTACAATCGAGCAACTTCATCACAAGATCAGCGATGAATTCTAAAAGCTCCTCGACACTCATGACTAAAATTCAAAAACCCGAACTATATACGCAGCAACGGCCCTTGTAAAAAGCGGGAGTTCTCCAAAAGTATGGTGAAGTCTATAAATTTTGCTTCAAAGAAGGTTGCAGACTTCTTCATAATTTGAACAGCATATTAGAGTAATGGGAGTAACAAGAACGTCAAACTCACGGAGACCGTTACTCGCACTGTGCTGGAGGAATCCACCAGCATCATCATCATGCAGTTGTCAAACATCAGCTGACCGATGATAGCATGCAGCCCTCATCTCAACGGATTGGACCCCATCTATCCCTCTCATAACTATCGGAATTACACAAAATTACATTATTTAATGCTTCCATAACTTGAAAATGAATGTAATCACATTCGAAACGCGGTTAACAAATTAAAATTACTTACTGAAATATGCCTTTCGATCAAACTACGTCATCTGAAGAATAATTTAACCCTGAAAATCTAAATCAAGAATTCTCTTGTCATTAATCGCATGTCTCTATGCAAATAATTTCTATACACTCGTTTGCGATCACAGGTAACAGTTAACTCATTTGTGCAAAAAAAAAATTCGAGTATGTTGAAAAACTTTTCAAAGCCTTTTCTGTGCTTCCAATTTGATGCTTGAGGATACTTCTTCGTGGCTTTTACTGTTTACTTGTCTTCCAGCCACACTGACTTGTCTCTATTAGTCTGCCAGCTCCATAGTGAAGCATTGCAAAATGGAGGATGAGGATTACATGCAAAAATTATTATCTTATTTGATATAAAAAATTTTAATCTGAGTCTGATATGAAAAAAATTAGCGTATTAATCATTCTAACAATTAAAGCAATAAAAGCTGATGCAATACAAGGATTATCAAAGCTCATGTGGAATAAGTCGCGAGCAATACTGGATTAAACTGCCAGTGTTCAATACATAATTTTAATTGCTTCACACTCATTACAACTCTAAACTTATATTCTATCATTATCAACGTTCGTCGATCTGCATAACTTCCAATCAAACTAAATTCAGGATGAAAATCAAGCTCTGATGCTAGTTGAGAGTCCAGTGGTGGGCACAGTCCGTTAACCCGCTAATTAGAGAAAAATTGTGTTTTCTTTAGCCGGTGTGCCACACTGATGGCTGACTACGTCAACATGTGTACGTCAACCAATCACGTCCTGTGTAACCATCACGTCTTTTGGCACACAAGACGTCGTTGGTTGACGTACATATGTTGGCGTAGTCAGCCATCAGTGTGACACACCGGCAAAGGAAAACGTCATCTTCCCTAATTAGCGATTAACGGATCGTGCCCACCACTGGTAGAGACCAAGTTTATTTGGTAACATTTGCTTCGATTTTTAGCGCATTTTCTCATTTATGGAAAAGATGCATTATTGTGCTCGCCATGTCCGTCTGTCTGTCTGTCCGTCCGTCCGTGACCTCAATTTTTTGTCGACGAGAAAATGCGCTCTCTGTCACTCACTGCAGTGAGTACCGAGTTATATTTTTTTTCAAAATTAGTCGAGGTGACACTTTTTAGAAACGAACTAAGCCTTCGAATAATTATGTTGATGGGGATTGGTTAATTTCTCGAAAGATTTGTGAATAATGATTCAATATTGGACAAAATAGAGTATTTATATTCAGAATATTAATAAATGTATAGAGGCAGACCGAGCTGATACTGTACAGGAGCGTGGCTGCTCTCGTTGCTCGCAGCGACTTGAGGGAGGAGCCTCAACCTGAGCACAGCGCGCAGGTGTTCGCATTATGGTAGAGAATACGTGCCGAACACCGACATATACAGCCACGAACGGAGTTTCACGTGGTATTATGGTCTTTGTTGTGCGTTGTTTGTTAAATCGAACTTATGAATGTACAAATTTTAAATGTATATTCACACTAATAATGAGTTCTTCCATTCTCTATCTCTCATCAGAAAAAAGTGTCTTTGCACGCCGTTATCACCATCAATAAATAGAAAAAGCAATTAAATAACACAAAAGAAGAAAATATTTTGATCAAGTATTTATATTTCCTTCTGATCACTTGTGAATGATTGTAACTAGTGGATGAAACTTCTACGATTGGCGAGTAAAGAAGATTATTCGGCTCTGCAGGTTCCTATGAGATTTCTTCACTAAATTAGTTCACCTTTACTTCACACCTAAATGAGAAACAATCTGAAGTTATCCATATCTATCCTATTTGTTGTATACTGAAGTCTATTGGCTAAACATTCACTAATGTTAGCCCTGTAAATATTAGATAGGACGTTTTCTATTGTACATTAAGCTAAGCCTCGTCTTCACCGACGAGTCACTCTCTTGTAAACCTGCCTTGAATAAACTTGCTTTCTCTGCCCTGGTCTCTGCTTGTACCACCGGTGTTGCACGGGATTTAGTCCCAGCGTCGTAATTAAGGATATTACACTATTTATTTACTAACTATGGGCAGTAATAAAAAGTATGTAAACTTTGTATCAAATAAGTTAGACGAATGAAAACTTTCAAGCAACTTTAAATATTAATATTCATAAATTGTTTTACTTCTACACTTTTTAGATATATTAAATTATTGACTATACTCTTTATTTTCAACTTATTGGTTTACCCGGTTTTTTCCTTGATCAGCCTCCTTGTTGTAGATATGTCACCATTAACTTGTTAAACACGAGAGCACTCAAATGTGAAATGAAAATACTTAATACGAACAGTTCTGATGACGTTGTGGACGGAACGAGGGGACATTCAGTCTTAAATTACGCAGATGTCAGAGCACGAGGGTTTTTGCGGTCAGCCGCCGCAAGTAATAAGTGCTGGCCAGCGGTCGGCCGGAGCCTATCAGTTCTATCCAATTCCTGGCCATTCATCGGCCGCCTGAAACCGCTCGTAGCCCGAAAATGCGTCCTGGCTCAGATATCACCTTTACAAAGACTGCAATGAGAGAGCCCCGAGTTTGAGACAATGAGTTGCAACTTCTCGACGTGAGGAGCGAGAATAGATTTCACGTCGTACAGGGTGCGCCACAGAAACTTACTTATTTGAAAAAAATCCTGTGCGGTTAGTTGGTCGGGTAGAGGGGCGAGAGGGGGTGCATCTGAAGGGGAAAGTTCCCAAGTTTGTTTCTCAAAGTTTCTCAAATAAATTTGCTGTAGTGCAAGAATTAACTGAACGCGATTTTGTTGCCCCTCAAAATGCATGTAAAATGCTGGTTGACAACCAGCCTGAAGACGCAGTCGTTTTTTTCAGTGGCGAGGCTCACTTCCACATTTCCGGCTGCGTTAACGAGCTAAACATGCGTTATTGGTGTGGTGTAAATCCACGTGAGTTTCACCAGAAGCCACTTAACTGTGAGCGAGTTACTGTCTGGTGTGCGACGTCGGTAATGGGAATAATTGGTCCTTATTTAAAAAAAAACGAACGCGCAGTTACCGTTAATGGAGCTCGTTACATGAACATGATCGAGGAACTTTTTCTTCCAAGACTCGAAGAAATGAACTTTAGGAACGTGTGGTTTCAGCAAGATGGAGCCACAGCACACACAGCACGAGACTCGATGAATTTGTTGCGACAACATTTCCCCGACCGCCTCATCTCTCTCAGAGGCGATCTCCAATGGCCGCCACGCTCTCCAGGTTTGATTCCATGCGATTTCTTTTTATGGGGATATTTGAAATTTCTGGTTTATGTCGATGGACCACGGACCATAGCACACCTCAAGAACAACATTCGCGACGTCATTGCCAAAATACCGATTGATATGCTGCATAGAGTGGAAACCATTATGAAAAAGGGACTTCATTAGTTTATGCGCAATGGAGGCGGTCATTTATGAAATTTAATTTTCAAAACTGTACGAAAAAAAATTGGGATACTGTTTCCTCGAATAAAAAAAATTTAAAACAATAACTGAAGTACTTTTGTTTTTATTGACCTTTCAAATAAGTAAGTTTCTATGGCGCACCCTGTAGTCCCGAATGTTCGTTCTCAGACGTAGCAGCATCTCAATCCTCCCTTGAAAAAATTTAAATTTAGCCAATTCAAATGTAATCAGAAAAAATCAACATTTGAATCCTTTTCGTGTATCAGTAGCTACGGCTGGTGAATGGGAGTTATCGCTTAATCCCTATCAAAACTTGGATGCCTGTCAGCCGCTGGCTCAGGGTCGCCCCAAATTCTTTTTGCGGTGTAAATTAGAAGCTCTATGTCCGCTTTAGGTTCCGGTTGCCGTGACGTCAGCGTCGCCAGCAGCGTCTCCTGATGCTAACGCTGACACACAATGATGCTGTGCTGACACGTCTCCTGATGTCGGTGCTGAAGCACCAGCGCTGCACTAATAATACAAATAGAGTAATAAAATCTGTAGAAATACTCTATATTTTTAAAATAGAGTACATAAACTCTCTAGTAATAAACTATATTCTATATTTATAACAGCCAGATTGAACATTGACTTTCAAATTTTACTCAAACTATAATATGTTATTTATATCAACAGATCTTGAAAATTTTAGCTAATATCTATACAAATTGACAATTGAATTGATAGCTCAGCATAATTCATTTGTTTGAGCAAATTCATGAATTACCATTATCTGGCCTTAACTATGGCCATCAATTTTGCCTCTGCAAATTGTAGCATGGATAAAATCATGTTGTCAATTTTTTCCCATTTAAAGTTACAAACATTGATTTTTAGGTTTGAAAGCTGATTGATAGAGCTACAGTTTTGCCACTGTTTTAAAAGATTCATTTTAACATGATAAACTTACATTTTCACACAGACAAATAATATTTTCAGAATCACTGAGATGAACATAAATAGGAACATTTATAATAAATTTTACTGCTGAAATGTGGATGCTATAATTATTAAGCAGACCATGGATAGCTTTAAGAGGAGAGAACCATTGTTAGGAATCCAACACTGAAACAAATCGCTGCGTTAAAACTACGCACCGAAGTGTCTATCCCGGCTTGTCCTAAAATGAGTTGGCACAGGCGCGTAAAACGCCACTCAGCCAGCCGGCGAGGCTACTTTCAGCGCTTATTTGAAGCTACTTTCAGCGCTTATTTGAAGCTACTTTCAGCGCTTATTTGAAGCTACTTTCAACGCTTATTTGAAGCTACTTTCAGCGCTTATTTGAAGCTACTATTAACGCTGAATTTTAGCTACTATTAGCGCGTAAATATCAGCGCTCAATATAAAAAGCCTCAGTATGTAAACCACCAACCGGCGTTTCTCTGCAGTCTGGTGAACTAGAACAACATATATAATTAAAAGAGTATAGGTTAAGAAAGAAGACTGCAAGAAATATGTCATTTTATTAGAATACGCTGGATTGAGAAAATAACTGGAATGACAGTGAGAATTTACCTGGATTGAGAGTGTAGCTGTAGTGAGAGTGTGACTGGAGTGAGAGTGTAGTTGGAGTGAGAGTGTAGTTGGAGTGAGAGTGTAGTTGGAGTGAGAGTGTAGTTGGAGTGAGAGTGTAGTTGGAGTGAGAGTGTGACTGGAGTGAGAGTGCGACTGGAGTGAGAGTGCGACTGGAGTGAAAGTGTCACTGGAGTGAGAGATGAATGGAGTGAGAGTGTGACTGGAGTGAGAGAGTGACTGGAGTGAGACAGTGACTGGAGTGAGAGAGTAACTGGAGTGAGAGTGTAACTGGAGTGAGAGTGAAACTGGAGTGAAAGTGTGACTGGAGTGAGAGTGTAACTGGAGTGAGAGTGTAACTGGAGTGAGAG
>NW_025944005.1:0-17615 GCF_000764305.2 Hyalella azteca | reverse complement strand
AGGGCTCTTTCGAAGCTACTATTAGGGCTCTTTCGAAGCTACTATTAGGGCTCTTTCGAAGCTACTATTAGGGCTCTTTCGAAGCTACTATTAGGGCTCTTTCGAAGCTACTATTAGGGCACTTTCGAAGCTACTATTAGGGCTCTTTCAAAGCTACTATTAGGGCTCTTTCAAAGCTACTATTAGCGCGTAAATATCAGCGCTCAATATAAAAAGCCTCAGTAAACCACCAACCGGCGTTTCTCTGCAGTCTGGTGAAATAGAACAACAAATATAATGAAAATAGTATAGGTTAAGAAAGAACACTGTAGGTAATACGTCATTTTATTAGAATACTCTGGATTGAGAGTGTAACTGGAGTGAGAGTGACTGGAGTGATAGTGTAACTGGAATGAGAGTGTAACTGGAGTGAGTGTAACTGGAGTGAGTGTAACTGGGGTGAGAGTGTAACTGGAGTGAAAGTGTAACTGGAGTGAGAGTGTGACTGGAGTGTGAGTGTGATTGGAGTGAGAGTGTGACTAGAATGAGAGTGACTGGAGTGAAAGTGTAACTTGAGTGAGAGTGTGACTGGAGTGAGAGTGCGTATGGAGTGAAAGTGTGACTGGAGTGAGAGAATGACTGGAGTAAGAGTGTGATTTGAGTGAGAGTGTGACTAGAATGAGAGTGAATGGAGTGAAAGTGTAACTTGAGTGAGAGTGTGACTGGATTGAGAGTGTGACTGGAGTTTGAATGACTGAAGTGAGACAGTGACTGGAGTGAGAGAGTAACGAGTGAGAGTGTAACTGGAGTGAGACTAAGTGAGAGTGTAACTGGGAGAGTGTAACTGGAGTGAGAGTGTAACTGGAGTGGGAGTGTGACTGAAGTGAGAGTGTGACTGGAGTGTGAGTGTGACTAGAATGAGTGTGATTGGAACGAGAGTGTGACTAGAATGAGAGTGACTGGAGTGAAAGTGTGACTGGAGTGAGAGTATGACTGGGGTGAGAGAGTGACTGGAGTGAGAGAGTGACTGAAGTGAGAGAGTGACTGGAGTGAGAGAGTGACTGGAGTGAGAGAGTGACTGGAGTGAGAGAGTGACTAGAGTGAGACAGTGACTGGGGAGTGCAACTGGGGTGGGGTCGAGGCAGCCCAATTTATTTAATGAATGTTGACTGGCATGTAGGCTTCTTCATTTCAATGCTTCATATCATTCTGCTTCTCAAGTCCTCCTGCATCACTCTGGTCGCCTCTTCCAGCCGATGACGGTCGTCCACGGCGAGAGGGTTCTGTTTGGGGCTCGCTCCTGAAAAATAGCCCAAAATCACAATAATGGAGAGATAGGAATATTATTGCTTTACAAGAATAATAACGTACCGAATAAATCGATTAGCCTACATGAATCAAATATCCTATAGGATGAATTAATTTCCTAAGAATAACCTCATGTCTCATCCATGTTAAGATGATGGCCATGACAACCACGTCTATACACCAAGCATTATTTGCTGTAATGAATTAATATCATTTAAAGGGCAACAACATGGTACACATCAGAAATAAGCTACTTGTAAATTATATTTATATACATGTAAATATATGTGCAGATAATTGAATATATTAGACATTTATATAATTGAAAATATATAAAATGTATGTAAATTTTGAAGGTAAATAGCAGACCAGGTTCTCGAGAGTTGTCACACTGCATCACAGAAGCATTGTATGATGCCCATGGGCTGTATGATGCCCACAGGAACAGCCTCCAACACGATTCGTTGCAGCTGCAGAAAGCAATCCAGAATTACATAATTTAGAAAATATAATGCTCTATTTAATCGCAAATTTAAAGTTTATTTTTCAAATTTTAAAGTATGAGAAGTGCTGCTTTCAATAACTGTATTTTGTCCAAATAATTAAAAATTTGATGATCAAGATCTCTTGCTAGATAGAAAATTTCAGGGAACAAATGGATTATATTCACATTACAAAATTATTATTACATGAAGCTAGTGGCTTTAAGCTTACTACTTACAGTGGGTTGTGCTGCTGTGGAGGTACTAGTACACAATTTAATAGACTGTTTTTCAATATGGTTCTCAAAAATTAGACATAAAAGAAAGTATATAGTGAAAGCTTCTTAAAACCACCCAGGCTGGAATGAGCTGGAAAAACCTAACTATAAAATTTTTTTATAAATTACTAGAATACTAGGTCCTGTAACTTTCTCCACAGTCATTGACCAAATATCTTCTTATGATATCCAGAAGCGGAGATATCAGAAGGTAGAGAAGTGACTGGGTACCAGATATCTCCATGTTAAAATCCATTTGGATAGAGTGAAATTTAGAAGAAAAACTACAGAAGGAACAGCATAAGTGGTTCATTGTCTCAATGAGGTTAGTCCCGAGTAGTAGGCTGTGGGAAGAGATTTATACACCAATAAAAAAAGTATACTGCTGATACTCAGTGATTTGTGTTTGGCAGGCTAGTGTTGAGTATTATTCATGTGATTATACAAGGTGACGTCTTAATACATTAGAGTTTAGAGGTTGTGGATCATCCTTTCATAATTGTTCCAACTTCCAAATATAAAACAACAGAGAATTCACCCATAAATGAAACAATTTTCCCTGGCCAATTAATGAAATCACCTGAATAAACACTCAATAATGTCACCTACTCACCGTGCACATAATCCTATTCCTAATTGATAACTCCTATTACAATAATTAAAGAAAATGATTCAATTTCACCCAGACACCCACAACAAAGCCACCTGTTGTGTGTGGATAAGTCACATCAAGTCACATGCCTCACATCAAATCAAGGCTAAGTCAACCAATCCATCACTTCAAAAATTGTGATCTCGCATATTATACTGTAACAGTAGCACAATAGAATGTAAGACAGTGACTAATCGGTTCAGTCTATGCTGAGTGAGGGTAATATATTAACTGGTAAACATAGCAAATCGGAATTCAGGACCCAAAAATCTGGAACGTCCAGCACACTTCCACTTTCAGTCCATCATCATCACTGATGAGTCTGTAGTGACTCGATCATAACTCGCACTATAATTTCTTGTGAATGTCGTGATTATTTTTATTAACTCTTCAAACTCGTTTATCACCAATTTCTATAGCTATTCCCAACTTAATTACTTAGAAACTTGCCTATTACTTCCTAGGTCGTCAATTTAACTTTGAATAATCATGCAAACATTCTGTCAAGAGATATTCTCAATTTTCTAACACTAATAATATTCGTATGATTTTGAGTTACATTATAGTTCGATATACGACAAAATACTTTTTATATTTAATTCGATCACTCGACAGTTGGGATTTTCGTTCAGAGCGTGCTAGCGGACAGAGCTAGAACCATACGGTAGAATCACTTTGCTTTTTCACGTCGACGTGTTAAGATCTCAAGGGTTACGGGGTGAGAGGCTCAGCCGATCGTTCAATATAAATTTAGCTAATTGTGATTAAATATTTTAAAGTGTAACCGTCAGAACTATATCATGGCTTGCTCTCAATTTATTTTTAATATTGTTTTCTGCTATTTTATTATCTCTTTAAACATTAATATTAATTATTATTTTGTTCATGTCATGTTTGTATCCTAATGACACACCGCCCCACAGGTGTTGGTCGTGCCGTCATTCTTCAACCCATCAATAAACATACTAAAACCTTCTGGTTTTTACTCAAGCCCCACGTGATGCCTATATACTAAAAACAATAGGGATCGGATGAGGAACCGCTGTTACCACTTATATATCTCAATTCACACCATACTTGAACAGCCCTCACTCCTCCTAATCCCTAAAAGTCTCTGCAAGATGCCACAGCTGTTTCATTGAAAAAAACAGCGCTCGCAGTAACACACAGTAACAAGAATCCAATCAACGCTTGAACGCGTCCAACGTAACAGTCACAAGAATCCAATCAACGCTTGAACGCGTCCAACGTACTGTCACAGGGATCCAATCATCGCTAGAACGTGTGCAACGTCACAGCCACTGGAATCCGATCAGCGATAGAAAGCTAGAAGGGACCGCCTTCAAATGCACACAATGTTAACGCACTGATGCTAACTTGATGCGTAATGCTAAAATTCTTATTTCAAGAGCGTAATACAATAGTGCAGTTATGCCATTGTTGATGGAAATCGCAAAGAATAACATCTTCACTATGTACACTCAATCACAAATACATGAAAAAATGCCTATGATTCAATCCACAAATACAAAACTGACCACCGATGCAATCAGCTGACGCTGAGACATACAATCTCCTTTCGTTGCGATCAGCCGAACAAAAAATGTAAAAAAGAAGGTAGCAGGGATACCAACCGCACCGGCAACCAATGTGAAACCGACATCAATATAGTCATGTGAAAAAATAAAAGATACGAATTCTTTTATATTAAAAATTTATCAGTAACTGCCATTCAACAGAAATCAGAATTATTTAATAACCTTCGTAAATATTATTCATGCATGCAGAATAAATCGTGTGCAACAGTGGCCGCGTGGCGGGAATCTATGAAGGTTAGTTCTCATTAAGCAATCAGTGGGTAAGGTACCTACAGAACATTACTGCAGATAAAGCTCCTGAACTTCGAGACGATAATTGAGTGAAAACTTTACGTGATATATTGTGAGCCTTCTAAAGTTTTAATAATGAAGAAATCATAAGGTTCACAGAATTTAAAGGTTTGAATGCTAAATTTTTGACTTTCGAGTACTCTATTGACTATTGAGTCTATTCTAGTCAGTCAACTGTTAAGTGTCATGTTGTTTGTTGTACATTGCCTTTTCTTAGAGAAGTTTCTCCAACTGTCGAAGAGTTTCTCCTCAATTTGAAAGCTGAGGTAACGAATAGGTGCCATAAATGTTTTTTTTTATATTTAATTTGAAACTATTATGTTGGGAGTACCATAAATAGTATTTCCTTTTGTAGATCCATCACTCTTGCTTATCTGTGAGTGACGCGCGCAATTAACAATCTTGCATGGGACCTTCTCTTTGTTGCCTGACTTGACGTTCATACGATCATTAGCTACCGCAACCGAAGCCGATTTCTGACGGCCTGTAAACCTGTTTCTAGTTGCCTGGAACGTTTTTTTAAGGTGGAACGCTTTTTTTATGTGAACCACGAATTTTAGAATTCCAGCCTGTTATGCTCTGAATTAGGTATACGCAATGGTTACTGCACTCGCACTGCACGTACAACGCCCAACGGTGTAAGTGCCAGTTTTGGGCATGTATTGGAGTACAAAATACAATAGATACGCAATGACAAATTCATGATTCGGGGCTGATTATTCACACAACATAAAAAACCTATACAAATTATTCATAAGCTTGCCAACTTTACGTATGACATTAAATTTACGCAAACAACAGATTCCCTCTCAACTTTCGCGCCAAGTGTCAGCCGCTGAATGCTCAATGCCCCAGAAAACTGACAGCAATGCTGAAAGTGAAAACTATAAAGCTTAATTGTGGATGTGTTTTTACGTGCATTATATCACAAAAACGTAATAATTCAAATTTGTGCATTTTTTAGGAATATTTAAACTATTATAAATTTTTGTTAACAATTAAATTCGAACTTGCATGTAAATTTTCGGTTTTCATTATTGGTCCTGCCATGACGTCATCTGGCTAGCTGCAGCGGCTATCGCTGGCTGAGCGAAAATTAGAGAAAACGGCAAACGAACTGTTGAGAAAACGGCGAACGAACGTTTCGGAATGATTCGTTTTGCTACATTGAGCGTTTTAGCTAGTTGACATGTCTGCAACTAACACATCGATTTGTTTCAGTGCAGGCAATAAGTCCAGCAACTATCTCAATCAATCGTCAGTTATGGAAAGACCGGGTTCCAAAGGCCGGATCCCTTGTGAATCAAGTCACGAAAAATTCAAGAATCGGTAACAGGCCATGGGCCTATTTTCTCCAATGCCGACACTTTTATTCTATTCTAATTTGACCACACTTACTTTTAATGACGGCCTACAATCTCCGCGGGAAAGCTTCACAGGAGACACGCTGCATTTCTTGAGGGATCAAGTCCGATTCTCGTGTCAATTTAGACTTCAAACTATTCAAAGAATCATGAGGTGTTCTGCAGACCCTACTCTCTAAAATAGCCCACACAGAAAAGTCGAGAGGATCTAAATCAGGGCTTCTTGAGGGCCATTCATTTTTGCTAATGAACGCTGGGATGTGACCCTGAATCCAGTTTTGGGTCATGTTTGAGCCATGTGATGGGGCAGAGTCTTTTTGAAAACTCCATGGTGAGCCGTTGAAGTGTTTAGGTAACAACACAGCTTCCAAAATGTCCGAAATGTATCGCTGACTGTTAATTTCACTCCTGAGGGGACAAAAACGAGTGCGGACCTCCCAGTGGCGGTTACCGCTGCCCAAACCATCACGGACATGGAATTTTGACGTCGTGTTGCTGTTCTGGTTGCCCAAAATCCATCCCGACTCCAAACTCTGTCATTTTGACGGTTAACGCTTTGTTCGATGTCAAATTTTTCTCGTCACTGAACACCAAGTTGGGCAGCGTGCACTCCTCAATGAGATCCAGAATGTGCTGGCATCTTTTGAGCCTCATTCGTTCATGACAGTCTGTTAGTTCATGCCTTGTTTGCAACTTGTAAGGGGAGGTTTTTAGGTCATCTTTGAGGACTCTACGCATTGATGTCTGACTGACTCCTGCTTATGCAGCCAATTTTGCAGCTGAGAGACGAGGGTTTCTCCTCAACTTCTCCCTCGTGCTTTTGACCACTTGTTTTGTTCGGACACTTCGTTTTCTTCCGTGACCAGGTCGATTGCATGCTTCAACAGTTTCCTTGAATTTTTTTACTGTGTTCCACACAGTTTCACGACGAATTTGGAGCTTGTTTGCAACGACTGAATTATTCTCGCCTTTTTCATGATCTACTGCCATAAGTAATAGTAAATTTAGACATCTTAGACTTCTGCAATATAAAATAGATGATATTAAGCTTCATTATAAAAGAAAAGTCTCCTAGAAATCAATTTCTTTTTATATAGCAAACGTCCGTTGCCATAAATAGGGCAGACCCTGAATAGTGAATAAATTTCTAAGTAAGGAAGAACTTTCCAGTTGAATTCGATGAGTTATGAATACTTATTCTGCTTTAGAAGCGGCTGAACTGATACTCGTGAAATTATAACTGGCTGATTTCGAGTTTCATTTTGAAGTGTATTAATTTATAGGCTTATGAGAACTTTCGAGTTTAATTTAAAAAGTTATGAATACTAAATCTATTCTGGAAGCAGCTGAACTGATACTCGATAATTTATAAGGGAATTATTTCCATTTTAAAGTGAATTAGTTTTTAGGTTTGGGAGAACTTTCGACTGAAATTTAACAGTTTATGAATACTAATTTTATTTTACAACGACTGAACTGATATACGTAAAATTACAACAGATTATTTTCCTCTTATGAGCAAATAAATTTCTTGACTTGGGAAAACTTATGAATACTAATTCTATTATAGAAACGGCTGAACTTATACTAATGAAGTTATAACAGAAATTTTCCCGTTTTAAGGTGACTAAATTTCAAAGCAATGGGAGAATTCTTGAATTGAACTTGGAAAGTTATGAATACTAATTCTATTTTAGAAACGGCTGAACTGATACTACTCAAATTATGAGAGACTTTTTACCGCTCTATAACTAATGTATTTCTAGGTTTGAGAAGACTTTCGAGTTGAATCTAAAAAGTTCTGAATACTAATTTTATTTTAGAAACGGCTGAGCTGATACTCGTGGAGTTATAACAGACTCTTTGCCGCTTTATAGTGAATAAATTTCTAGTTATGGGAGAACTTGCAAGTTATGAGTACTAAGTTACGAATACTAATTCTATTTTAGAAGCGGCTCAACTGATACTTGTGCAATTATAAAATACTTTTTGTCATTTTGAAGTGAATTAATTTCTGGGTTTTTTGAGAACTTTCGAGTTTTACTTAAAAAGTTATGAACACTAATTCTATTCTAGAAGCAGCTACTTTTATTTTAGAAAAGGCTGAACTGATACTCGTGAAATTATAAAAGATTTTTTGTCATTTTAAGGTGAATGAATTTCAGGCAATAGGAGAATTCTCGAATTGAACTTAAAAAGTTATGAGTACTAATAATTATTCTATTTTGGAAACAGCTGAACTGATACTCATGAAAATATAACAGACTTTTTGTCGCTTTATAGTGAATAAATTTCTAGTTATGAGAAAACTTTCGAGTTGAATTTAAAAAAAATATGAATACTAATTCTATTAAGAAGCGGCCGAACTGATACCCGTGAAATTATAATTGACTATTCTCCATTTTTAAGTGAATTAATTTTTAGGTTTGGGAGAACTTTCTCTATCAAAATTTTGATTCCTGTCAGCCGCTGGCTCAAGGACGCCCCAAGCTCGCCTAGCGGTGTAAATTAGCGGCTCTATGTCTGCTTTAGGTTCTGGTTTTAAGAGGGAAATAAACACCTGATTAGGATCCGGTCCATTCCTTGACAACCGTGGGCGACTGCTGGGCCCCCGTATTTGGTAACTGATACGTTCGTGACAGACACGGCCGAATCTGAAAAATGCGTTAAAAAATGCCCCCTCCCTTCCCCCCCTTATGGGGGGAAGGGAGGGGGCATTTAAATTGCTATACGCCGCTGAGGGGGCATTTGAATTGCTGTTCGCTATATATATGAGCAGACTAGACATGTGTCAACGCGGCACAATGAAACAAGTGGCAAGTAAAAAAATTTCCTCTCCCTTCGCCCTTTATAGGGGGAAGGCAGGGACATTTGAGAGCAGACTAGACATGCATTTTTTACTACATGGGGCATACATGGGGCATTAGAGCTGACTAGACATGTATCACGGCGTCACAATGAAGCAAGTGGCAAGTAAACACGATTTTAAAACGGGAATAATATCAGTTGATACAACTTTCAACCCCAACTTTCCATGTTACCCATAACATTCTCTAATATTCACCAGAATGCAAGACCCTTTCACATTGCCCGAGCAAAACAATCTTCAATATTCACCATCATCCAGCATTCTCATACATTACCCAAAACCATACATTCTTCAGTATGCAATTAGCACTCAACGATCAACATTCTTCAATATGAAGTAGCACTCAACGATCAACATTCTCCAATATTCAACACCACTCTATATTATCCCACATCATACATGGCCAAAACATTCTATCCCATTCACCCGTACCAAACATGTCAATTGCGGCTACCCAACATTTTCCACGTATGGCAGTAACGGCAGTGTGAAAAATTATCTCAACTTAACCAGTAATAAAACTTCTCTCATATTCGCCATCACGCAAAATTCAAATTTACTGTTAAGCATTCTCCGGCAATAACCACTTAAATCAGTCCTCAAGGTTCCCCCAAAATATTTGCAAACAACAGCCTAGTGCATCTACAGAACTCAACTTCAACGATTTCAACATTGCTCAGATTCAACATAGTAGCTAATAATTTCATACCTGTGTTTCAAGGTATGAAATGCCCAAAATATAATGAATTCTTCCCAGTAATGCAATTCAAGGCGAGACCTGCGCGCATTCCTACTTTCTCTTGGATGCACGCGTACCTAACATGCAGTGCAATTTGCTAACGACTCGTCATTTTACGATACGCCACTACAAAGTTCCTTTCAGCTAACTGTTTTGCACGGGTCTGTAAAATTCTTCTTACAGCGGCTGTGAAGACGAATAGAACTATTGCTACCGTCGAAATTTTAGTTGTAATTTGTTGCCTTTCCAACATTCACGTGGCCATGTTCTATGGCACTTTCCGAAATTTAGCCTGTAATACTTTGTAATTCTTAGGAAATAACCCAATTCATAACGACAATTCGATTTCACTCCGGCAAAAAACTTGATGATCCGATAGAAAGAAGCACATAAATGATGATCTCAGAAAAAGAATAGCTTAGTTACTTACAACGCTTGGCGTCCTTGTTCGCACACGTTTTGCTTGCAGCGGCTTGATGCTAATCACGCTGGGTAGTGTCGACTGGCGCCTGCCGATAATTCTTTCGGTTCCACAATTCGATTCATCTATTATGATGAATTAGAAATTAGAACCTAAGACATATGAACACGAGCTGCTCAAGTAACGCGCTCATGTAGACATACCCCGCATTGAAAATTCCTATAACTGCAGAAATCTTTGCTGGACTAAGTTCTTGAATGCCGCCATGCCGGTGCCGGGGCCAGGGTTTTCCAACGAACAACGCTTCAAGAATCCCCGGCCAGTAAAACTTAGAAAGTTGTGCTTTCAAAAATGTTTAGAATTAACATATCTCTCCTTTAAAACATATTATTTTCAAGTCGCAAAATTCACTTTCCCCTGTGAGATAACACAATTGAAATGAAAAAGGTGTGTCACTCCATATGCGAACAAGACTAGCGTATCTACGCAGCTGCCGCCAGCAGTATCGGCGTCTGCTCACTCCCCCTGCATAAGGCAAGAATAATAAACAGCATGATTACAGTACGAGAAGATACGGTTGCAACGACAGAGTGATGATGTCGAAGTCGACCATGGAAAAAGATTTAGGAGTTAAGGCCCTGATTGAGAACCGAGAGGCTTCGAACAGGCTCGGCTCTTCCCTATGCGTTTCTTCACTAATTAGGATAGACTTTACTCCACTCGCAAATGAGATGGCGATATGGATTTTCCATACCTATCCAGTTATTTATTTATAAGCGTCGACCAGTAACAAAAAATATGTAAACTTTGTATTAAAAGAGTTTTAATGAGAGGAAATTTCAAGAAACTTTGAATATTATTGTTCATCATGTCTGCAATTTTTTTACTTTTTTCGAGATGTAAACAGGTTGTAATTTTTATTCTCCATTAAATGGTATACTCGGCATTCCTTGAACAGCCTCCTTGTTATAGATATTTTCTACCGAAAAATAGTTATGATCGAGTCTGCTGATACGCGGAGGAAAAATCCCGCATACTAGCTGCTCAAATGGAGACGTTGTGCAATGTTTCAGGGGAAAGAGACGTCGTAAATTACTCAACTGTCAGTTCACGACGGGTGGCATGGTAAAGGCGAAGTCAATGAGGGGCGGAGAATAATACGTGGCCAGTGGTCGGCCTAGTCCAATCAGTTATAGCCGACCGTTGGCCATTCCTCGGCCACCTGAAAGCGACCAGTTGCTGCGAAGAAGGGTCTGGCTAGGATATCATATTACAAAGAGTACAAGCTCGAGGGTAGCGACTGGCCGAGCTTTGGGCAGATCAAGGATTTTACAGAATGGTCGCGAAAATCTCGCTCTCAGACTTCGCTGCATTTTGACTACAAGCATTAATATCGACAATGAGTTGAAATTTTCCAAGCATATTGAAGGTCAAGTTAATAAAGCCAATAGACGACTTGGACTGATCAGACGCTCTTTCGAGTTCCTAGATGCAGAAGCGATGAAGCAGTTGTTTGTTGCTAACGTGCGCCCGAACTTAGAGTTTGGAAACGTCGTGTGGTCACCGAAATTTTAAAAGGACAAAAAACTTTTAGAGAGTGTTCAAAGACGCGCAACAAGGATAATTCCGGCTTGAAAGGCAAGTCCTATGAGGAAAGATTGAAGATTATAAAGCTTCCATGCCTCAGTTATCGACGTTTACGTGGGGACCTCATTGAAGCATACAAGTATACTCATGGCTTATACAAGGTCCCAGAATGATTACTAGAATTTGAAACAAGAACCAACACTAGGGGCCACGGCTGTAAACCAAAAAACTGGGTTATAACACATCATGCGACAAAATTTCTTCTCGCTTCGAGTCACCGACATGTGAAACAGCCTATGCAGGAGCATATGAAGCAGGACGAAGCTATGCAGGAGCATGTGTTCAGTCTTAAAATGCCTAGCAAATTACGGACCACACTGAAACAAATCGCTGCGTTAAAACTACGCACCGAAGTGTCTATCTTGGCTTGTCTTAAAATGAGTTGGCACAGGCGCGTAAAACGCCACTCAGACAGCCGGCGAGGCTACTTTCAGCGCTTATTTGAAGCTACTATTAGCGCTTATTTGAAGCTACTATTAGCGCTTGTTTAAAGCTACTATTTAGCGCTTGTTTAAAGCTACTATACACGCTGAATTTAAGCTACTATTAGCGCGTAAATATCATATCAGTGCTCAATATAAAAAGCCTCAGAAAACCACCAACCGGCGTTTCTCTGCAGTCTGGTGAAATAGAACAACAAATATAATGAAAAGAGTATAGGTTAAGAACGAACACTGCAAGAAAGACGTCATTTTATTAGAATACTCTGGATTGAGAGTGTAACTGGAGTGAGAGTGACTGGAGTGATAGTGTAACTAGAGTGAGAGTGTAGCTGGAGTAAGAGTGTACGTCGACGAGAAAATGCGCTCTCTGTCACTCACTGCAGTGAGTGTTGAGTTATATTTTTTTTAAATAGGCACAGTAAACATTCGCTTTGCAACATGGGATTGCACAGCAGGAAATATAAATATTGACCAAGGCTGACCTTATATGTGTATTCGCTTTTAGGTAATTATATAGCCACACTTATATAAGTAGTGGGAGGCTGAGTCTATGTGGACACAGTCTGCATAAACGGCATATATCACGGGTTAACTATCATTTACCCACGACCAAAAAACCTGGCCATTTACCCCCCATGCACCAGATCATCTCTATATTTTTTATTACCCCCTTCAGTAAAGTTTGGAGACTATGCGTTACTAAAATCCCGGGACTTGGCCTAGAGCGAGTGTTCCAATGGAAGATACTTCTTTGGAATATAAAATGGATTCGAATTTTTTAAGTACTTTTCAGAACAAGGGAGATCATCCTTTAATCAACACAAAGCTTTAGGGTACTTCATACGTTTCATTACTCAATTTTTGAAACTCTGCAATGGGCACAACGCAAACAATGCAATCGCTGTGAATATTCATCATATCGGTAAAATGTAACTCGAATAGAATTAGTATATTTGAAGTCGTTCTATAATGGTTTGTCTTGGTTATATATAGTTGGATAATTAGTTAATTGAACTACACCTATTACGTCTTACACGGGTGTAAAAACACGTAGCAGGATTCTGATTCTTTTCCATAGCAATATCCACAAAAATGAACAAGTTTTTCTTCTGAGCATCCATGTTAAATATACTTGGGTCAGGGCCAGAAGCAGTATTCGATTGCACATTTATGTTGGCGTCTTCTGGGCAAATTTTTTAGGTATTCATCAATGATTTCAGATTTATAATATCCCTCATCGAAAGCATTCTTCAACAACATCCAGGCTGCGTTGACTTGGTATAAAGAAAGAGATTGTTGAAATTAATAAAGTTCTCCAATATAGCAACGACGTTTTTCCGCAGTTCGATCTCCCAATTATGAGACACCTCGAACTTGGAAAAGGAAATAAAAAGTGGCTCTTCTGTTACTTTTTACTATCATTTTCCACTTATTAAGCATTTTTTAAAGTTCTGTTTATTTAATCCTTTTCAATGTTTGTTCTAATATATTCACTTGAGTTATACTCTGATTTCTTTTGGTGGAGAGATGGCGAATCTCATAGCGAATATTATCAACATCAATCTGCAGGTATTGACTCTGATGAATCTGGTGGCTTACACAGAGCAACTTTATCTGCCGGAGTCGTCTTCCCACACTTTTCTTCCAGACGCAGTTTCTCTTCACCGACTTCGTCCACCTCTTTCACAAAACTACAGTGGAGAGGACTTTTTTCACCAATGGACCGTGGCTCTCGTTCTAGTTTAGATTCCGTTTCGAGGTCTTGTGAAGTAATAAAAAGATCGATACTAGGCTTTCAAATCATAAAAATCCTTGACAAAGTTGCTATCGTTCCTTCTTTTATGGACATATTCCTGGTCTTTCACTTTATTCGTGTGCTCATACAAGCAAGTTGACGGCAACGAGATCCGATTCGGGAACCCCAAGAGAACGAGCTGTCTGTTTTACCGGTCGATCTGAAAACTTGTTAGAAGAAGTACGGCTGTAGTTGGACATTCACGTGAAAAATGAGTTGCATGGCCACAAATGAAACATTATTTCAATCGAACACGACACTTAAAAAACTGGCTTATGATATAAACTATTTTGGTTTCTTATGAGATTCAACTCAATTGTGCTTGAAAGCTAGTGCTTGAATTATGACAGCAAGTAAAATGATTACAATCGAACTTAGGGACAATGCCATGTTAATGCTTAGATTGCCTATCATGTTTGTTCAAACTGATTTATGTAGTGACAAAGTCATAAGCTGGATTATCGCTAGTAGGACAAAAACACAGTATTCATTTGTAACTGATGAAGCATAAAGCGTGCTTGGAATGTTTTATATTGATTTCAATTGCATTTCAAATCTTTTCTATTCTGAACTTTTGCTTCGCAACTTTCAAACTTTATTACAAAAAGAAGTTTCTGGTCAATAAATTAGGATTCTGTCCTTGTGATCTTTATTACTGCCTTCTACAAAGTCAATGGAACTTTGAACCAACAAACGACTTTGAACCGACACACAACCATAAAACACGATAGCATTTTAAAAATCATATTTCCTTAATTGTAACGAAACTGATTTTTTTATTTAGCATTACAATTATAAGTGCATAAACATTTTTAATTTTACAGAACGAGAAGATAAAGCTTTTGAAGTGCAAGTGGCGACCGCGAGAGAGAGCCTCAAAGTTATTGTGGACGATAAATTGGTAAGACGAATTTGTAGTATCATGGCTTCATTATTTTTCAACAAAATTGGTTTGATTTTTTTAGTATCAGATAAAATATATTCTTATTCTCAATACTATTCTTATTCTCAATATATATTTTGATTAATTTCATTAATATGAAAAAAAATCATGGTATCCATAAAATTACATACATCCCAAATTTCACCATGCATGAGGCTTATGAATTTTCACTTACACAGTGGATTTCACTTACATAGTGAAAAAACATGTCTTGCTCCTCAGCTCTGTGCGGATTCTTCCACGGTTTCGTTAGTGCATTGCTTATTCTTGCTCCTCAGCTCTGTGCGGATTCTTCCACGGTTTCGTTAGTGCATTGCTTATTGCATGATTGAATAGCCCGTATATTGTCAATCACGGAACCTAATTTGCTCACACCTTCGAACACTACTCAGCAGGCAGGTGGAGGGGAACTTATCCTGACCATTTAATAATTCTGAAATAATCATCAGCTAGGTCTACAACGCGCTGGGCCACATTCCGGGCGGCACGCACGTGCTGGTGCTGTCAGGAGACGGTGAAGTGATGCTTCGACGAGACTTCCGTACGGGGCAGCCCGCGGAGACTGAACTGCTGGGACAGACTCTGGTCAACCTGCAGCCTGGGGCTCTTGTTGTCTTGGTGTTAATGGTAAATGTTTTGTACTGCAGGGAATAAACACTGAAACATTATAAACTACAGTGACTGCTCTTGACCAAAATGCAAACCTGAGATCGTCCTAGTGGTGAGCGTTTTGGTCAGCCAACAAAAACTGTAATGCTAGACCATGTCATGAACAATCCGTAGCCTCTAGATTTGATCGTCTTGGGCATCAGAGCATGCCCCACAGTCATTAAAATATCTGCTCAAGTCGCTGGTACTGCAGTGTGAAGCAACTGGTGTTTATATCTGTGAGGTGGCACGAATGCCATCCAAAAACTTATTCAAATTTGATCTTAACTTTGTTCAGTTCAGCGCCGGCGATTTCCTGAGAAGTACGGAACGAATGCTGCTCCAGCACCTAGGAATGAAGGGCGACACCGTTGGGGGAGCCATCAAATTAGGTGAACATATTTTTTTATTCTATTACATTAATTCATGGAACTGTTCGAACTGTTGCGTCGATTTTCTAATACAACATGATACTAGATGCGCACCAAATAGCCTCATTGCTTGCTCAATCTAGGTCAATTGACTAATTTATAGATAATAAAGAGTTCGCAGGAAATCAGTGTTTGATAGTTAAATGTTCATGCAAATCACACTAGAAAGTTTTGTCGTTGGGAGCAAAGAAGTCAATTCGGCAAAATAAAAATAACAATTCCTATAGATAACATATTGTCATGATTCAAATGATCACAAGATGCATCAGGCAGGAACAACAAGATAAGTGGCGAAGCTTCAGAAAAAAAATCAACGGAGTGTTTGAATTTCCGTGAGCAAAGAAGACAGCTTTTCAAAACGAGCTGGATGATATTTATTATATTTTGCTCTGCTTATTGTATAATAAGAGAAATAATTTCTTCTCGCGCAACGAGAGAAAAAACGCAGTTGCTCCTTGATGTGTGCGAAACATTTTGATACTAAATGCAATTGAAGAGAGAAACGCCACATCAAAAATATTGCCGCGATCAAGCGTCAAAGAGAATATTATAGTGCACGATTTTGCTGCGTCCATCAGGCCTTACTTCAATGTCTATATGCTCTTGATATGCCGCAGTAAAAACCCTCGAAAAAAGTATTGCTAAAAATGCAAAAAAGAACCCGAAAGCCTTCTTTTTGTACGATTGCTCGAAGTGCAAGATGAAGGACGGCATTTCTGATTTGAAAGTAGATAAACGAAAAATGTCCTCTGATGAGGGCAAGGCTAAGGCTATCATTTTTTCAGTAGCGTATTCACTGCAGAGGACTTGAACAGTATTCCAGCTATTGAGGAGCGCCCAGTAGGCTCTAAATCAGTGGTTCCCAAACTTTTTCAGGCTGGCGCCCCCTGTAGCTCCCTAGTGAATTTCTAGCGCCCCCCACAGACATACGCCACTTTCTTGAAATTTAGTACGCAGAAATTTTAAAATATAAAGGTTAAACACAAATGTGTATTCCACAAATAGAACCCCATTTAGTGAACCAATATGTTTTTCAGCTGTTTTAACTGTTTTAGCACTAGAAGCCAAGGACGTCGCGGGCAAATTTACGGCCGGACTCGTGGCCGGTCTCAGGACCAATCTCCAAATTCAATTATCAAGTAATATCTCCCAAACAAATTAACGCAGCTCTTTGAAAATGAAACTTGGAACAGGCATTCATCAGAACCTATCGCTGATGTTTAGCTCGTAATTTTTTTTTTAAATTTCACCTTCATTCGTGAGTTGCGCCTATATTGCGAAACAGGCCAAAATTCGCATTGATCAAAGAATTTATTCCAAACTATTGAACAGATTTGAACGAAATTTTGAATGTACATTCCTAACTACCAAGCGGTGATTTTTTAGCTTTTAATTTTTTTCTATTTTACCTTCGTTTGCGAGTTTTTTTTTTCATTTCACCGTCATTCTTGATTTCACACTTCCTTATATTCGGCCCGTATCGCCGGGTAATTTGTCGCTTAAATTCGCGGCGATCAAGAAATTTATTCTAAAATTCAGAACAGATTTCAACGAAACTTAGTATAAAAATACATAACCTCTCAACAGTGCTGTTTAGCTCGTGACAATTTTTCCATTTTGCTTTCGTTTGCGAGTTATACAGATATAGTAGGAACGACCAGCTTTTCTACCGGTCGATCGATGGCTTCTATAAATCAGAATCAGTATATGTATAGCCGTATAACTCG
>NW_025944004.1:0-367 GCF_000764305.2 Hyalella azteca | reverse complement strand
CAACTTCATCAATGTCGTTCGCGGATCCACTTTTACTGCGATCCCAAATCAATGTGAGACTCGCTTCGCCGAATACCTTCATTTTCATTTAGATGAAAATGAAGCGAAATGATTCGGCGAAATGATTTTTTGCCGAATACCTTCATTTTCATTTAGATGTTTTGAAAAACATCCACATTTTAATTCAAGCTCTACCAGTATTGATGAACGATGCAAATGCCCTTGGAAAAAAAGCTAAAGGAATTTTAAAACTTGTTGCAAATGAATCTTTCGTTGTAAGAGCTATGATGATCCGCCGAGTCTACAAAACCATCTCCTGCAAGGAAAAATTGGCCCAAGACTCCTGCTTCGGACCATTCGACTACAA
>NW_025944003.1:0-324 GCF_000764305.2 Hyalella azteca | reverse complement strand
AAATATCGACTGGTTTGGTTGTGTATTTTCCTAGTTTATTTTCCTAGTTTCCTAGTTTATTAGTTTCCTAGTACAAGTTTATTTGATTCCTAGAAGATTTTTGCAAGTTGAAATTTTCAGGTAAGAAATAAATTTTCGAAAATTATTATCGAATCCCGAATTGGTCACTGGAGACATGCGATTCAGGGCCTATACTTTCAAAACTCGCTAAGTGAACGTAAGTACATAAGCTCTATTTTCTTGTCTATGATTGGTGGATTTTGCTTGAAAGGCCGTCAATGATTGGCTGATGAACTTACGATCTCTTAACTTTTATTGAAAGTA
>NW_025944002.1:0-735 GCF_000764305.2 Hyalella azteca | reverse complement strand
GAGCTCTTAAATCTGCAATGCCTTACAAGCAAAGCCTTTCATGGTGTAATAATTCAACAACAACCATAGTTCATTGAAAAATGGCTTAATTTCGTTTTGAAAACGTAGAAATGTGTAAATTCTACATAAGAACACAGGCTGTAAAATTTTAGGTATGTAGGTTTAGTCATTTCAGAATACGGAAATTATTGGATAACTGCCAAAAACGAACTTAGATCTCAACCAAATTAAATAAAAATGAGGCAATTCTATTATTGTGCAGTGGCATTGTTAAGATCCTTCTTGCATGTCTTTAAGAATCGTGGAGGACAGTAACTGACACGCGGTTTCGTGATAGTTTTTAACCGGTTTCTGAAAATCAATACAAAAAAAAACAGATAATAGAAAGTAACAAAGATAATGACAAAATTCATATTCATCAGTAAATCAAACTAATTATACAGCTAATAATCAAGTCTTACCAAATTACTGGAGGATCGGCATACTTTAACTATTCAGCTGACAGACAGATCGCTTCTAATCGAGTCCGTACAGGTAACATTTGTCTCTGCTCGTCGGCTTAGAAGTAACTAGGAATGTTGCGCTTTAACAGGCATGATCGTTTCAGGTATGTTATAGTCTCAGTCATTTCTGATTTAAGTAAATAACCAATATAACTTCTGCAAATTACCTCGGATTCTCACTAAACTCATGATATATCATTGTATTTCGAAGGGTAAAAGCTTCAGTGGTTTG